>NC_057807.1:435006050-435026087 GCF_018294505.1 Triticum aestivum | reverse complement strand
TAGCAAAGTACACATTAACACAATGTATATCCAATATACTTCTATCGACCTTGCCAGCCTTCTTATCTACCAAGTATCTAGGGTAATTCTGCTCTAGTGGTTGTTCCCCTTATTACAGAAGCACTTAGTCTCGGGTTTGGGTTTTACCTTGGGTTTCTTCACTAGAGCAGCAGCTGATTTGCCGTTTCATGAAGTATCCCTTCTTGCCCTTGCCCTTCTTGAAACTAGTGGTTTCACCAACCATCAACAATTGATGCTCCTTCTTGATTTCTACTTTCGCGGTGTCAAACATCGCGAATACCTCAAGGATCATCATATCTATCCCTGATATGTTATAGTTCATCACGAAGCTCTAACAGCTTGGTGGCAATGACTTTGGAGAACCATCACTGTTTTATCTGGAAGATCAACTCCCACTCGATTCAAATGATTGTTGTACTCAGACAATCTGAGCACAAGCTCAACAATTGAGCTTTTCTCCTTAGTTTGCAGGTTAAGAAAATCGTCCGAGGTCTCTTACCTCTTGACGTGGGCACGAGCCTGAAATCCCAATTTCAGCCCTCAAAACATCTCATATGTTTCGCGATGTTTCAAAAACGTCTTTGGTGCCTCAACTCTAAACCGTTTAACTGAACTATCACGTAGTTATCAAAACGTGTATGTCAGATGTTCGCAACAACCACAGACAACGTTCGAGGTTCAGCGCACTGAGTGGTGCATTAAGGACATAAGGCTTCTATGAAGCAATGAGGACAATCCTCAGTTTACGGACCTAGTCCGCATAATTGCTACTATCAACTTTCAACTAATTTTTCTCTAGGAACATATCTAAACAGTAGAACTATAGCGTGAGCTACGACATAATTTGCAAAAACCTTTTGACTATGTTCAGGATAATTAAGTTCATCTTATGGACTCCCACTTAGATAGACATCCCTCTAGTCATCTAAGTGATTACATGATCCGAGTCAAACTAGGCCGTGTCCGATCATCACGTGAGACGGACTAGTCATCATCGGTGAACATCTTCATGTTGATCGTATCTTCTATACGACTCATGTTCGACCTTTCGGTCTCCGTGTTCCGAGGCCATGTCTGTACATGCTAGGCTCGTCAAGTTAACCCTAAGTGTTTTGCATGTGTTCCGAGGCCATGTCTGTACATGCTAGGCTCGTCAACACCCGTTGTATTTGAACGTCTGAATAAAACACCCGATCATCACGTGATGTTTTGAAACAGCGAACTGTCGCAACGGTGCACAGTTAGGGGAGAACACTTCTTGAAATTGTTGTAAGGGATCATCTTATTTACTACCGTCGTTCTAAGCAAATAAGATGTATAAACATGATAAACATCACATGCAATCAAATAGTGACATGATATCATCACTTTGCTCCTTTTGATCTCCATCTTCGGGGCTCCATGATCATCATCGTCACCGGCATGACACCATGATCTCCATCATCATGATCTCCATCATCGTGTCTTCATGAAGTTGCCTCGCCAACTATTACTTCTACTACTATGGCTAACGGTTAGCAATAAAGTAAAGTAATTACATGACGTTTAAGTTGACACGCAGGTCACAAATAAATAAAGACAACTCCTATGGCTCCTGCCGGTTGTCATACTCATCGACATGCAAGTCGTGATTCCTATTACAAGAACATGATCAATCTCATACATCACATATATCATTCATCACATCCTCTTTGGCCATATCACATCACATAGCATACCCTGCAAAAACAAGTTAGACGTCCTCTAATTGTTGTTTGCATGTTTTACGTGGCTGCTATGGGTTTCTAGCAAGAACGTTTCTTACCTACGCATGAACCACAACGTGATATGCCAATTGCTATTTACCCTTCATAAGGACCCTTTTCATCGAATCCGATCCGACTAAAGTGGGAGAGACAGACACCCGCCAGCCACCTTATGCAACTAGTGCATGTTAGTCGGTGGAACCGGTCTCACGTAAGCGTACGTGTAAGGTTGGTCCGGGCCGCTTCATCCCACGATGCCGCCGAATCAAGATAAGACTAGTAACGGCAAGCATATTGAACAATATCGACGCCCACAACTACTTTGTGTTCTACTCGTGCAAAGAATCTACGCAATAGACCTAGCTCATGATGCCACTGTTGGGGAACGTAGCAAAAATTCAAAATTTTCCTACGCGTATCACCAAGATCTATCTATGGAGAGACCAGCAACGAGTAGAAAGGAGAGTGCATCTACATACCCTTGTAGATCGCTAAGCGGAAGCGTTCAAGTGAACGGGGTTGATGGAGTCGTACTCGTCGTGATTCAGATCACCGATGATCCTAGTGCCGAACGGACGGCACCTCCGCGTTCAACACACGTACAGCTCGACGATGTCTCCCACGCCTTGATCCAGCAAGGAGAGAGGGAGAGGTTGAGGAAGACTCCATCCAGCAGCAGCACAACGGCGTGGTGGTGATGGAGGAGCGTGGCAATCCTGCAGGGCTTCGCCAAGCACCTACGGGAGAGGAGGAGGTGTCACGGGAGGGAGGGAGGCGCCAAGGGATCAGGTGTGGATGCCCTCCCTCCCCTCCACTATATATAGGGGCAGGGGAGAAGGGGAGGGCGCAGCCTTGCCCCCTACTTCAAGAAAGGGGTGCGGCTAAGGAGGGGGGAGGAGTCCATCCTCCCCAAGGCACCTCGGAGGTGCCTTCCCCCTTTAGGACTCTCCCCTTTTTCCTTTATCTTGGCGCATGGGCCTCTAGGGGCTGGTGCCCTTGGCCCATGCAGGCCAAGGCGCACCCCCTACAGCCCATGTGGCCCCCCGGGGCAGGTGGCCCCACCCGCTGGGCCCCCGGGACCCTTCCGGTGGTCCCGGTACAATACCGATGACCCCGAAACTTGTCCCGATGGCCGAAACAGGACTTCCTATATATAAATCTTTACCTCCGGACCATTCCGGAACTCCTCGTGATGTCCGGGATCTCATCCGGGACTCCGAACAACATTAGGTAACCACATACAAGCTTCCTTTATAACCCTAGCGTCATCGAACCTTAAGTGTGTAGACCCTACGGGTTCGGGAGACATGCAGACATGACCGAGATGTTCTCCGGTCAATAACCAACAGCGGGATCTGGATACCCATGTTGGCTCCCACATGTTCCACGATGATCTCATCGGATGAACCACGATGTCAAGGACTCAATCAATCCCGTACACAATTCCCTTTGTCTAGCGGTATGGTACTTGCCCGAGATTCGATCGTCGGTATACCGATACCTTGTTCAATCTCGTTACCGGCAAGTCTCTTTACTCGTTCCGTAACACATCATCCCGTGATCAACCCCTTGGTCACATTGTGCACATTATGATGATGTCCTACCGAGTGGGCCCAGAGATACCTCTCCGTTTACACGGAGTGACAAAATCCCAATCTCGATTCGTGCCAACCCAACAGACACTTTCAGAGATACCCGTAGTGTACCTTTATAGCCACCCAGTTGCGTTGTGACGTTTGGCACACCCAAAGCACTCCTACGGTATCCGGGAGTTGCACAATCTCATGGTCTAAGGAAATGATACTTGACATTAGAAAAGCTTTAGCATACGAACTACATGATCTTGTGCTAGGCTTAGGATTGGGTCTTGTCCATCACATCATTCTCCTAATGATGTGATCCCGTTATCAACGACATCCAATGTCCATGGTCAGGAAACCGTAACCATCTATTGATTAACGAGCTAGTCAACTAGAGGCTTACTAGGGACATGGTGTTGTCTATGTATCCACACATGTATCTGAGTTTCCTATCAATACAATTCTAGCATGGATAATAAACGATTATCATTAACAAGGAAATATAATAATAATCAATTTATTATTGCCTCTAGGGCATATTTCCAACAGTCTCCCACTTGCACTAGAGTCAATAATCTAGTTCACATCGATATGTGATTAACACTCAAGGTCACATCCCCATGTGACTAACACCCAAAGAGTTTACTAGAGTCAATAATCTAGTTCACATTTACCATGTGATTAACACTCGATGAGTTCTGGGTTTGATCATGTTATGCTTGTGAGAGAGGTTATAGTCAATGGGTCTGAACCTTTCAGATCCGTGTGTGCTTTACAAATCTCTATGTCATCTCCTAGATGCAGCTACCATGTTCTATTTGGAGCTATTCCAAATAACTGTTCTACTTGGAGCTATTCTAAATTGTTGCTCCATTATACGTATCCGGTATCTCTACTCAGAGCTATCCGGATAGGTGTTAAGCTTGCATCGACGTAACCCTTTACGACGAACTCTTTTACCACCTCCATAATTGAGAAAATTCCTTAGTCCACTAGTTACTAAGGATAACTTTGACCGCTGTCCTGTGATCCATTCTTGGATCACTCTTGTACCCCTTGACTGACTCATGGTAAAGCACACTTCAGGTGCGGTACACAGCATAGCATACTGTAGAGCCTATGTCTTAAGCATAGGGGACGACCTTCGTTCCTTTCTCTCTATTCTGCCATGGTCGAGCTTTAAGTCTTAACTTCATACCTTACAACTCAGGCAAGAACTCCTTCTTTGACTGATCCATCTTGAACACCTTCAAGATCACGTCAAGGCATGTGCTCACGTCAAGATCACGTCGGTATACCGATACCTTGTTCAATCTCGTTACCGGCAAGTCTCTTTACTCGTTCCGTAACACATCATCCCGTGATCAACCCCTTGGTCACATTGTGCACATTATGATGATGTCCTACCGAGTGGGCCCAGAGATACCTCTCCGTTTACACGGAGTGACAAAATCCCAATCTCGATTCGTGCCAACCCAACAGACACTTTCAGAGATACCCGTAGTGTACCTTTATAGCCACCCAGTTACGTTGTGACGTTTGGCACACCCAAAGCACTCCTACGGTATCCGGGAGTTGCACAATCTCATGGTCTAAGGAAATGATACTTGACATTAGAAAAGCTTTAGCATACGAACTACATGATCTTGTGCTAGGCTTAGGATTGGGTCTTGTCCATCACATCATTCTCCTAATGATGTGATCCCGTTATCAACGACATCCAATGTCCATGGTCAGGAAACCGTAACCATCTATTGATTAACGAGCTAGTCAACTAGAGGCTTACTAGGGACATGGTGTTGTCTATGTATCCACACATGTATCTGAGTTTCCTATCAATACAATTCTAGCATGGATAATAAACGATTATCATGAACAAGGAAATATAATAATAATCAATTTATTATTGCCTCTAGGGCATATTTCCAACAAAAGGATGGTGAGAAAAAAGTACATTGGATTTCATGGCAAAAGATGTGTACCTCGAAAAGGGATGGAGGCATGGGTTTCCGCGACTTGATAGCGTTCAATCAGGCTCTTCTGGCTAAGCAAGCCTGGCGTGTCTTACAATACCCGGAGGCGTTAGTGGCAAGAGTGCTCAAGGCACGCTACTTCAAAGAGGAATCCATTTTGAGCGCAACGTGTCCTGCTACAGCCTCATACACTTACAGAAGTATTCTGCATGGCCGGGATCTACTTCGCGAAGGCTTGGTGTGGAGAATTGGAGACGGCTCCAAGGTGAGTATACATCACAGTAACTGGATCCCAAGAGGCGGGTCCATGAAGCCACTGGGACAGACGTATATACCTGGAGTGATGAAGGTGGCCGATCTCCTGTTGCCGGATGGAAGGAGCTGGGATCGCGACCGAGTCAGGGAGATGTTCACCCCGGACGATGCTAGTGACATTTTGCAGATTGTGGTGGGTGGTTTGGGTGCTGACGACTACCAAGCTTGGAACTTCACAAAGAATGGAATCTTCTCTGTTCGCTCAGCTTATCACTTGAAAATGGCCATGCTCAGATCGCGCTCCGGACGGCCGGAGTCATCTAGCTCGGTGAACAAACACAAGGCGTATATGGCCCTTTGGGGCACGAATGCACCAGGAAAGGCCAAGATCCATGTTTGGAGACTAATTTCAAATGGACTGACAGTTGGATCAGAGCTCCATCGACGAAGGATAAAACCTGGGGTTTTCTGTGTTGCTTGTGGGCGTGAAGAAACTATATTCCATCGGTTTTGGGTGTGTCCACACTCTGAATTATTTTGGCGGCTATTTCGATCGGAGATGGGAGATTTGGTGGCGATCCCACCATGCCAGTTAGACTCCCAGAGAGAGATAGCATGTTGGCTACTATAGTGGCTAGCGGGAGCTTCCGATGATGCAAAGCAGGCAACGATGCAGGCATTATACAGCCTATGGCTGGCGAGGAATGAGACACGAGAAGGGAAAATGATCAAACACCCACATGAAATATTGGGTGGGGTTTTGAGGCAAATGGAGGAGTGGAAGATAGCACATCCCGCATCAGATAACACCCCGGCACGCATGCAGATTCAGAAATGGGAGCCACCGGATGTGGGCTGGATCAAGGTGAATTCTGACGGCGCAATATCCAGGATGGGAAACAAGGCTGGAGGGGGGGCTGTGCTACGGGATCATATGGGGGCATTCAGAGCTGGTATATGTCACCACTTCCAGGAGGTGGTCGATCCTGAAGTGGCTGAGATCTTGGCATGTAAGCGGGCACTCGAAGTAGCAAAAGATATCAACGCGACACACGTGCATGTTGAGCTAGACGCTAGAGGAGTCGTGCAGATGTTGAAGAAACACAGTAAGGAGCTCTCGGCGTCTGGGCCTCTGGTGGAGGAGATCAAATCCTTGATGCAGTCCTTTGTCGACTCTAAGGTGTCTTGGGTTAGACGTTCTGCTAATGTTGCCGTGCATAAGCTAGCTAGAGTAGGAGTTGGTGATGAACTTTGTAAGGTTTGGATCGACCCATCCTGACAAAATCATGTGGCCTCGCTGGCCCATTGGGTACCCCAGGGCCGACCCAAAATTCAGCAAGAATTTCACAGTTTTTTAGCTATGTATAAACAGAGAACATTTTCTTCCAGGCAACAAAGTTAGCACTCCAAATTGAAAGGCTTGGCCGTGGAAAGGGGACACCGAGGTCAAGTACATGAACAGAAACTGAAGCAATCCACAACCAAGAACCAGAGCAGGACAAGTACCAGGCCACGACCAAGAAGCAAGACAACGAGCTAGAAGGCGGGCATGACGCCAAGCTGGATGCTTAGAGGGACGGTGAGCAAGACGCTGAGCGGGAGGAACCGGAGACAGCGCCGGCGCCGCCGCGGTAGAGATGGACGGGGGGGTCGGGGGCTGCGATTGCATTGGGTCGACCCTGCAGATCCAATGGGTCAACTAGTGCCGGCTCTACTGGACCGAATCCCATACGAGGCTGACCCGACAGATCCAATGGCCTCGATTTTCTGGGTCGGGCCAATGGCCCGACGGGTTGACCCGGCCCGTTCCCATCTTGACCCTGTGCCGTCGACCCGCGCGCGCTGCGTGATAGTAGCGTCTTGGAAGGGACAAAGACTGACGCGCACTAATTTTGACGTGCAACACAATGGACCGCGCTTGCAGCTTGTCGCAAGATTAGCCTCAGACGCCCTCACTTCAAAAACATTTACTTGCTCTGCCTGTATCTCGCCACTGCCTACTGTTTAGTTCCAAAGAGTGAGCCGCAAAGTCAGGGTCAGACTTTGAATTAGTGAAGCGCTGGGTAAACGAGGTTCCGCATCACCGCTGCACCGCAAGCGTTGCGTAGGGGAACCGTCACTAGCAAAGTCACGCGATCGCGTCTCGGGAGCTACTTCCCCTCGCCACCGCACGACGGTCAGATACCGGCGCCACAGCCTGCCGGCTACCAGAACCACCGACCATGGAGGCCTGGGCTTCCATCCAATTCATTTACACAATTCGACAGAGATACAGTAAGATAATAGCAAAACAGACATGAGATAAGATAATAGCAGAACAGACATGAGACATACTCCAGGGTGCGACTTAACTACAGTAAAAGACAGGGTTGGTCGAGTTATCTTACAGGTTACACGGGGGAGAAACTTCGCATACGAATGGAAGCCTGTATATACTAGTACTACAAGAGCAGCTTCACAATCTGCAATGGAAGCTTCTTTGTTTTGTTTTGCTTTTACTTCGACAATAAATAAAAGGCGGCGACGCGAAGATTAAATGAAAGAATGCACCAAAGTCTCAGCTCGTCCCGGTGCCGTCACAGAAGCAACATAATGTACATGCAATCTCAGGGTCTCCGCTGGCAATGCCGCGGAGGAAAGAATGATCAATCCTGTCTTGGGTGGAGAATGTGGCGAGGGTCGCCGCCGTCAGGTGTTGCCCGGCTTGTACCGCTTCGCTGCGTGCGGTAGCTCTTCGGCGGCGTTGCCCAGCATCGTCTGCTGATGGCCCATCATTTCGTTCGTCGGGGCTAGATCGATGTGCTCCTACACGGATGTAAACACCACATGTCAAAATTTAAAATAACATACGCAAGGAGACGTTAAGATGCATTTACAAGAACTGACTCTGAGCTCTTTGAAGTGTGCAAATGCTACAATAGAAACGATAGGAATTGTATGAATTTTTTGCAGAGGTATCTTCAGAATAGGTATATGGGGAATATGAAGTATGATGAGTGACGCACCTTAAAACTGGAGGATTGTCCAGCAGTAGGTCTTTTGACAGCCCGCTTGCCCAGGTTGATCTGGACAGATATGTTGGCTTGGGACAAATCTATACCCGAGCTTTGAAGAGCATGAGCCAACGTATTAAGTAGCCTGTTGTGAGTTAACAAAAACCTAAACGTGTCAGTGTACTTTGTTTGGTAAAGGCAAGAAATGTTTTTCACGATATGCTCTATAAAAGATCAATCTAAAATTCTGAACTATAAAATTGCCAGGAAATGCTAGTTTAATAACAACGATCAAAGCAGATGCTAAATGTTTCCAAAAATAACATGCAACTATTATAACTATTAACATGCAGGATTCTGATATCTGATACTCAAGTAGCGACGTACAATACTAAAGATAGTGGTATTCTTTGTAACATACTCTTGGGAATATTGGCTTGACACGCTGATTGTTCCTTCATCAATCATCAATTGTTGGTTATTTAACACGTCACTGTTCACCGCGCAATCATCCACACCAGATGGATTTGCCCATTGTGGTTGAGACTGTGGCGAAACATTATCTGCATAAAAAAGGAAATATTCATAAATAACCAATAGTACTTCCAAAATGGGAACAGAAGCACAGGTGGGTTGTCAAACATACTCATAATATTTGTTGGAGTGTCCGCCGATCTACAGGACACACTAGCCATGTGGTCGGTTTCTGCCTGATCCGGTGCCCCTGAGATAGCTGCAGATGCTACCGCGGTGTGGTTATCATCAAGCTTGCCTGTGATATTGAATCCAGGGGAGGCCCCATTTCTGATGAATTGTGAAGGGTCAGGCGAGGCATCTTCTGCGATTTGCCCTTTACTCTGCACCACAAGGATAATAGTATGTGTAAGACGCTGACCAGAAAGTTCTGAAGATTTCAGTCGGAGATGACATGCAATTACAGGAAACAAAATTTACCTGTGCATTTTTCCAAGATGATCGAAAATACATGTTTGACTACAAAATATAGAACAGAGTTAAGATACAGTCGTCCAAGAATGGATTGTTAATCACATATTGCAGATTTGGAAAAACAATTACCCATGGGAGCAACTTTGCATTTTCTTGGTTCCACTCTGGAAATGAAGCCTCGTACTTCTGTGCTTTCTCTTGCAAAAATCGTATATATTCAATAACCTGGATAACAAATAGCATCAAGAGAGAACCAAGTTAATCAACCAGGAGACAAACTTGTTTTCTTTCGAGAAAACCAGGAGACAAACTTGCTGCTGGGAGCCTTACCTCTAAGAGAAATGTTGCCTTGTCTCTCTTTTGATCAGTGTGTGGTAAAAGATCCCTAAGTATCTGAAACCTGTTGAAATAATGTCGACAGAAGAACAGTTATGTTATGTACACTGAGCCCAGTGTTTGTCTGCCGCTCACAAATGGTCTTGAAAATAATTTCAGATAAGCTCCTTCTAATAAGTACTCCGTACATTATATCTATGACTTTTTTTAGGATGCATATATCTGTGCTTTGCCAAAATACAAATTTGTCTAATTTTGTATGGACAACCATTAATATCTTAAGAGATTTAATCTTGTTGTTCAATCATGAACTAAATTTTATAATTTACATACCTAGTGTTTATACAATCATACAATCTACTTAAGATCTCGCACACAATCATACAATCTACTTTAGAACATGTTCTAAATTATCAAAATCTTCGACTAACTAAAATTTCTCCAACACAATTGAGGTCACAGCTTAGATATCTAATTACCATGGAACAATGCCAATACAATACTGATGGATTGTTCATCTTATGAACAAACTACAGGAGTTCAGGAATCCTCACCTGTCATTGATCTTGCTACGGCGGCGCTGCTCAGTTGCAGAATGCTTTGACTTTGGTGTGTTTGGCAGCTGATCCGTGCCGCTGCCACTGCAGCTCCCGCCCTTGGCATCCACCCTCACAGCTAATTCTGCTACATAAACAGCATTCATTAGTAAAAAAAACTGAAGGTTTGCAAAAATCATCAACCCTGTTTTGTGCGCTGAATGCAGCGGATCTCGTGTAACCAGGTATGTTTTGTTTATTTTGATGGTCACAGTGCTCACGACAAATTGTATCGCAATTGCATTGTAGGGACATGATATGCATGACACAATTAATGCTGGCTGCCAAGATACTATGTGAAAGTATTACAGGATATGAGGAGTTTTTCCTAACTACAAAAAGGAACTCAACAGCTGGCATGCCCCATTTCATGGCCAGTTGGACTTTGAGAAAGAAGGCAGAGTAAGGCGAAAATCTCAGCGGCCCTTGGATGCGAGTGATCCCAGGCATGGAAGTTGTGCATCTTTCCATCGACCTCGATGGAGCTGCATCCAGTTGCTTTGGTGACACCCCTCTCTCTCATGGTGACCCGTACACCAGCAACATGGCTCCACATCCCTGCAGACGCATACATGTTTGCCAGCTGCACATAATGCCCCGCGTTGGACTGCTCCAACTCAAAGATGTGCTGTGCTGCCCTCTCAGCCATGGCCATGTTTGAGTGCTCGTGCATCTTGCAACCGTGAAGTAAGGCACCCCATACACTCATCTCTGGTTTGATGGGCATGTCAAGTATAAATCGATATGCTCTGTCAAGCTGACCAGCACGAGCAAGCAGGTCGACCACACAAGCATAGTGTTGGTGCCGAGGCTCGATCTTGTGGTCAGGTTTCATGGAATGAAAGTAGAACCACCCTTTCTCCACAGCGCCCGCATGGTTGCACGCTGACAAAAGCCCCAAGAAAGTCACATCATTCGGTTTCACCCCTGCGAGCTTCATGTCCTCAAACAGGCCTATGGCCTCAGCAAGATGGCCGTGCACCCCGTAACCTGAGATCAATGCACTCCAGACTACCACATCCCGCTCATGCACACGCATCTGTTCAAAGACTCTGCGCGCATGGGCAATGCTCCCTGACTTGGCATACATGTCAATCAACGCTGTGTTCACGAGAACATCCTCCCTGCACTCACTACGGCGTACATAATCCTCCATCCATACTGCGAGCTCGGTGGAGCCGAGCTGAGCACAGGCCATGATCACCGACCGCAACGTGACAGAATCAGGGCTCATGCTCCTTGCAAACACCTGCATCTGCTTGAACAAATACACTGCCTCGCTGGCAAGCCCGTTCTTGGAGTAACCCGATATCATGGCATTCCACAGGATCACATTCACCCGTGGGGGCGGGATCCTGTCGAAGAGTGCCCTTGCAGCCATGATGCAGCCAAACTTGGCATACATGGCCGTCAGTGTGGTCACAACATCTTGTTCATCATCAAAGCCACCCTTGACTACCAAGGAATGAGCTGATTTGGCACCTGGCAAGTCATTGAGCTCCATGTACGCCTTGAGGACTGTGACAACCGGCACAAAATCAGGACGGACATCACAGCACATCATCGCTGCAAACAGCCGTAACGCTTCCAAGGGACTGTGATTTTGCACGAGCCCGGAGATGAGAGAGGTCCAGGAGACAACGTCCCTGTCGCAGTCACGCATTCCCTCGAACACACGACGAGCACGGCCGGCATCCCCGCAGGAAAAGTACATGGCGATGAGTGAATTGTGCAGGAATCGCGTGTCTCCGTCAGTGAGACGTAACGCATGGGCATGGGCTGCGCGGCCAGGGACAGACTTGAGCACATCGCCAATGGCAGGGGTGGGCGGGAGGAAAGCCGGGTGCTCCGCGCGGAGAGCGAGGTAGTGGCCGAGCGCTAGGGAGGTCAGGCGGAGGCGGAACGCAAGGCGGGAGGCGGCGTGGAGAAGGTGCGGGGGCGGGTGGGGAACGTGGTCGAGCAGGTGGTGGGCGAGGGGACGGAGGCACGGGGACGCACGGACGCCGCAGGCAGCGCGCAAAAGCAGGAGCGCAAGCGCCGGCGAGCCGCCGAGGAGGCGGCCGGAGACCAGGAGGTGAGCGTGGAGCTGGTGGACGTGCGACGGCCGCGCGCACCGCGCCTCCATGGCCGTCGCCGTCAGGTCGCGTCAGCTCCTCCCTTTCCACTCTAACCTTCCCTCTACACGAACGAACACTGCCCCCGCTGTGAGTACAAAAATGAATGGGGCTGTCTAGCAAAAACGAAACAGAAGAAGAGAAAAAAAAACAGAAACATAAACAATCGGGATGGAGAAACCTGCACGCGCCCGAGCGCTTCCGAGAAGGAAATTGCTGGTGGATTACAGCGGAATTGAGCGGAATTGCGGTACCTTGCAGCGAGGAGGAGACCTCGCGGCGCGCGGCGAGGCCGTCGTCGTCGTCGAAGCCGGCGCCGCCGCTGGATCTGGAGCCAGAGTCCATGAACCCGCCGCCGCCGCGCCGCTTCCTCTCCGCCGGGTGCTTCCTGGACGCGGTGGCCGCCTGCCCGGCGCCGGCGAAGGGGAGCGTCCACTGGTGGTGGTGCCCTGCAAGGTGGACGACAGAGACAGGGACTCCTTTAGCTCGTTCCCGGGCCCTTTACCCAACAGCGACACGGAACGAAGCAGAAAAAGGTGGCCCACATGACAGTGGGCACGGCGAGAATTTGTGGGGACGACGTGTGCGTGGCCGTAGCACAAGGATAGATATGGGCCGGTAGCCGGCTGTTCACGTGGGACGGGTGAGCAGGACAAGAGCCTCATCAGTTGCACGGGCCGTAGGGCCCTTCCCGACCCATTATGCCGGCCCACACAAGGAGGGCCACCTTGTCCCTCGTCCTCTCTGTGGTACCAAAAAAAAAAGAGTACTGCACGTAGCAAAAGTGTGACTACGGAGGGAAGAGTGTCACGGACACATGCCAGCGACTACAGCACGGTGGGTAGGTTAGGTACTGAGCCTTGCGCACTGACGTGGTGAGAGGGGGAAGACGACGTGATCCACGTGCGTGCGTGCGTGCGTGCCTGCGTGCGCCCGGCACGTCGACGTCGATCGACGACCGGAAAGCAAAGGCCCAGCCCCGGAGGCGTAGCAGCATCTACGACCGCTGGCTTCCACCACGGCTCACGGGCAACGGCGGCCGGAGAGGGGACTGGTCGTGGGTACCTTGTGCTCTCGGTGGTTGTGACGCCGTGGGCTGGCCCCAGAGCACGAACGGCGGCGGCTCGGGCTTCACCACCACCACCGCGGCGGCGGCGGCCGACTGTGGTCCGGCGGCTCCGGGCGCCTGCCGGGTGACGCTGAACGTGCCGATGCCGCCCGGCAGCGCGTGCTTCGTCGTCTGCGGCTGCTGCTGCTGCCTGTCCGCGCCGGACGGTGCCGACGCCGCCGGCTTCTCCAGCGGCTGCAGGAAGTCGTGCGTCTTCAAAAAGAAACCTGCAGCAATTCTCTATTTCTCAGTATCCCGTGTAATAATCAGAAGTAACATAAGTAAACTCCTCATGATTAAGTTCGTGAGGTGAACAATTCTTTGCTAGTAGTAACTGTGCTACTAGTAAGAAGAATGAACTAACACTAGGATTATTTTTTCTTTTCCCGAGAAGAACCAACAATTTCGCAACCAAAAAAAAGAACTAACAAGGGTTGCGCTGGGCTAATCATGATTAAGCTCGTGGCCTCGTGGGGCATAATCAAGGTGGGGCCCGGCCAGATAGGACGGATGGAGGCAGGGCGGGGGAGCGAGGCGTCGACGGCCGCCGCTTGCGTCCAACCCACACGTGATCCGCTCGCCGTTGCTTCTGGTTGTCGCTTCATATCGCCAACTTGACACGAAATTTGAACCCCAATCATCGTCACCGGTCGCACGCTACAGTGACGACCAAGCATGTTCGTGCGCTGGCTAATTGTTTACGCGTACTGGTGGTCTTCCTTCCAAGGTTGATCTCCAAGCAGTTGCCCCAAGAAAATCAAATTCGATTCACAGAAGGGAAGAACAGCTCGGTCAATTACATTCTTGACGAGCGAAACCTGAGCGCAATTTGGACCTGCCTGCGCAGAGATCATGATCTGACCTACCTAGCTGCCAATTCGATCGAAGTTGGCTGATACTACTAGGAATTAATCCGCCGCCGAGGGAGAGAGGGAGGTTGCGATCAGAGACAGAGGGGAGGAGACGCGGAATTGGAGTGCGGATCGACGAACCTTGGGAGGCGGCGGGAGGCTTCGAGTCGTGGAGCTGGAGAGAGGAGTCCTTGGCGGCGGCCGCGGCGGCGGGGGCGTAGAGCGAGAGGAAGTCGTGCGTCCCCTTGTTCCCTGCATACACACGCACGCTCTTTCCCAATTAGGCAACGCCACGGCATGAAGCCATGGATCCCCGGCGAGGAAGACAAAATTAATGCGGCCATCCATGCTAGACGGCGCACGCGCACGGCCTGTGCGCGCGCGGCCGGCCGTGTGCCATCGTACGTACCTTGGATGCCCATAATTCTAGCACATCAGTCGGTCAGTCGCATCGCCTCGCCGCCGGACGCGCAGTTCTCGTCAGCTGGTAACGATCGCCGGAACAGTTGATCCTCCCCGAGCACGCGCGAGCGGCGCCGTCGAGAGCACGCGCGCGCAAGAGCTTGCAAGGCCTGGAGAACTCCTCTCTCTCTCTCCCTCTGTCTCTCTCCTCTCTTAATTCTCTCTCTCTTTGCACACGCTGCTACGGCTTCTCCTCCTCTACCAGCGGCTAGCTAGGCAGGCGGCTGCCCGTGTGAGCTGTGGGAACCTTTATACGGCACGCGCGCGCGCGGCCCCCCGCACCTGGTCGTTGCCACCGCCGCGAGAGAGACGACGTTACGTGACGGCGTTGCTAGCTAGGCTACTGGCGCCCGCCGCGCAGCGCACGTGCCGTGGCCACCCCCGGCGTGGCGTGGCGTGCCGTACCGCGGCGCCGGAGGAGGGAGATTGGCGCGTGGGGCGATCCCGAGGTGGGGGAGGGAGGGCGGGGCTAGTGGTGGTGGGTCGGGTCGGGGCAAGTCGTGCGAGTGCGGCCGGCGGGGGGGACGGAATAGGAATAGGAATAGGATAGGTCGACGTGGAGTGGGGAGGGGGGTCACGTGCCGGTTGTTGGCCGGGCCCGCGGCGGCACATGGAGCCGGAAATTGCGGGCATCCCGTGGATGGCGACCGGCGCGGGGTCATGTGCTCCAGATTCGGCCTCCCCACTCCACCCCTCTCTCCACCGTCTCCCGCGCACCTGCGTCCTTTTCCTCTCTCTCCCATCGAATTCACGCGGCAGTGGCAGTACAAAATTATTGGGTTCCTTCGTCCCGCCCAACAAATCAGTGCAAAGAGAGGCAAAACTTACTATACTGAACATGCGTGCTTCTGAACCTGTCAGTCCCGAGGAGTACATTTTAAACGGTCTTTTAAAACGCTGGTGGTAGTACGAACTAAACTTCCTCCTATGTTGTTTGTCTCACCGCCGATCCGGACAGACAAACTAAAATCTCCTGCCGCATGCGATGCGTGCGTGTCTCGCTTTTGCGAGCTGCTGGTTTAGGCGGCTCGGTCACGATCACACCAGCACCGCGTGGTTCACTTGCCGCTTTCGGCTCTCTTTGTTTATTATTACCGCGCGCGCGCTCACTTTGCGCGCCCGCCTTTGGCTTTCTGTCCTATCGGCAGTAAATCTATCACCGCGGCAGTAAATCTAGCAGGATAGATAGATAGAAAAGCATCATTGTCTGCATCCAGTTCGGTTCCACCCCCGCCAAGCTCCGTCCGTCCAACACGCGCACGATCGCTTCACGTGGCTCGTACGCCTATCTGATCCGATCGGCGGGCGATCGCCCCTCTTAGTATCACTTTTTACCCCCACCCACCCTACCCCCGGGGGAACAGGAAAAACAAAGACCCGATCGATCCTTCGCCCCGTCCTCCTCGGTAGAGTAGATCGGCCTCACGTGGACGCACAGTCGATCCACGGAGCTTTCGCCGTCGCCTGTAGTACCTTGCACCGGCGCGGAAACCTTCGCGAATCCATCGCAAGCAACCGGCCAAGATACCCGTCCCCGGTTCACGCATGGCGCGGCGAGGAGACGATGGATGTGTCGATGGCGATGCGTGCGGCACGCGCGTCGTCGTTGTTCATGGCGGATGGATGGGCATCGGTGGCGCGCGCGTGGGGTGCGGGTGTCGGGTGTCGTGCCCCCGTCGGATGGGACGCGCGGGTCGGCCCTTTCCGTTGCCCAATTTGGCGTGCGCGGCATGCGTCGGGGCCCGGATCGCGCGCCGTCCGTCGCTCACGGGTACGTGTGCGTGAAGCGGCATCCATCCGGGCGCGCGCGCGTGCGCCTGGGCCGGGAAAGCGGATCTGCGTGGGGGTCAGGGTCAGGGTCAGGGTCAGGTCGGGTCAGGTCACTCGGGCCGGCCAGGGGCCATGCCCCGTGCCTGCCACATGGCCACGTACGCCGCTCCAATCTGCTTTCCCAGATTTGCCTCCTGCAGCCCCAATCAATTCGATCGCTACTAGTCGTGCTGCTCCGAGCACGTACTGTGAATCAACTCGATCTTCAGCAAACCTACCGTGTACAGTAAACACGTTAGACTTCGGCACTGTAGCTGCTGTTTGTTCGAACCCCGAAGTTGGACGCGTTTCGGATGCCATTTGTATCTCCCTCGCCTGGCGCTCCCACTGTGCGTCGCACGCGCGTGCCGGGCGGACAGGACATGCGTGTGGTCATGTACGACTGACCAGGGGAGTAAAGCGAGGGGAGACAGGGGCCCGTGCTCGTGCGCGCGCAGGCCGGCCGCATCAACTCAGCAGTCACCTCGGAGGGCCAACAGCACGTACCGTCCGTCTCGGCCGCGCCCGATCGATCGATCCACCGGAGCCAGGCCGCTCATCACGGCCGTGCGTGCATGGACCGGTGTGCGCGGGAGGACCACTTCTGGAATCACTGCCGGTGGGGATCGCATGCAGAGCGTACGTACGCTGACAGCCCCGCACGTGGCAACAGTACGTGCACGCATGGCACGTACGCTGTGCCTGTCGCCCGCGAGATCTGACTGCAAAAACTCGAGCCGCTGGGTGATCAATGGATCGGGACGAGTAAACAGGCCATGCATGGAGGTGGAGCCTGTCTGGTGTCCCAGTCGATGCATCCGAAAAAAGCTGGTTTGTACGTACAACAGTCGACTACGATACACTACATGTTTGATTCATACACTGGTGAAGATGGATTTGGGACATGTATAAACAGTTGTAATTAATTGAACCGATGGATTGGTTGAACTTGTCAAACAGCAGAACAATCATTCGTCCTTTTCCTCTACTAATATATTTTGCTTGTGCAGCAAACAGCGCAGATCGCCGTGCTTTTGCCAGTTGCGTTGTCATGTCGGAGCCCCTTTTTAACCTATACGCGGGCTTTTTTCAATAGCTTCATCTTTGGCTACGTCCGTAGCACCATCATGCGCGCAGCATCCCACCATGTGTGCACCGCCTTCTTCCCACTTCTCTTTTCCCTTCCTAACCTTGTTTATTCAGACTTTTAATCACACAAAAAACTTAATTAGACGGCACCAACACACACCTACGGTGGTCTCTCTCGTGCATGCATGTAGAGGCAGCGATGTGAACGCGGAGCCTTCAAAAGGGGAAGGAGACGCTGGAGAAAATGATGATGGCGTCGTAGCTAATGACGTCTAATCATGGAGAGTCACATGACCACTACGACAAACCTACTTGTCCGTCTACTGGAAAACAACGGTTAGAGACGCCCATGCCACACCGCCTCGGCCACAAAAGGCCGGCAAGCCGAGCGTAAACAAAGAGCACGCACCACCCGTCGTCGTCCTTTGGACGGAGAGAGGGAGAAGATAGTTAAGTATGCAGCGCATGTTGGCTAGCTAAGCATGCAGCGCACCTTCCCTCGCAAAGCAGCACGCAATTAACTAAATTTCATAGATTAGGATATAGCTAAAGAAGCTGTCGACACCTTGACAGGTGGAAGATTCCGAGGGATAATTAAAGGGCTAAAGCTTAGGTGTTTTAAAATGGGGTTTACAGATGAGCAAAGCACGGCTCTGTGCTTTGTGTGTGGCTCTTTACCGTGGCTGGCTCGGCTCAACTAGACGACATTCCCTGCGGCTGCAGGGCCTTCTGATCCTTTAAGAAAATCGGCTTAGGGATCTGTAGTTAAATGCGATCGCTCCGCTGATCCGGGCCTCATGCGTGCATGTGAGGGCTGATTAGCGCGGGAGGGAGGTTTTGAGAGAGTTGATGATGATGGATCCTTGCTGGTGCCGGGCGTCGACGCGTGGGTTGTGGAGTGCGGCGTGAGTGGGAGGGAGGAGGATGGGATGGGATGGGATGGGCCGGCCAACGCGCGGCGGGTCACGTGTAGTGTGGGCGCCCAGCGGCCGGTGGTCATGTGGCCAACGCACCGGCGCTGGTCCTGCCCCGGGTTCTCGGCCTGCACGAGACCCAGCCAGCAGGCGACCTGGCGCTCTGGGTAGATGATATAGACTGGTCTCGCCTGTGAAGTCACGCATGGCACAGTGACACGGTTGATACCGGCACCGGTACGGCCGTGGTAGACCACGGGCACAGGGCGGGGCGGGGCCATGATCGACGAGGAGGCGTGCGCCGGGGCCGAACCGAAAGCAGCGAGCCGGGCACGTGAGGGGTCGGTCGGTCGCGGCCCACGCGCGCGCACAGCGACGTGTGTGTGGCGGGACGCTGCGGTCACGTCTCGCGGCGGCCTTCGAATCGTGGGGCGCGCCGGGGCAAAGGGGCCCCGTCGGAGGGAAAAACCGGAGGCGTTTAGCGCGGTCACGTGGGCGTGCCGTCGACTGCGACCCGCCCAGGCGGCCGGGGCCCCCGGCCTTGCGCTCACGTGACCCCGACCGCAACTCTTCCGGCAGTCTGGTCTGGTTCGGGTCGGACCCGTTGCTCGCTTTCAATGCGTACGCTACGCGCCAACCGCGGGTTCAGAGTTTCAGACGCGGCCGGACATTGTTGAATAAAACCCCAAGCCTCTGTCACGTTTCAGTTTTTCTCAGCTAGCGCGCTTTCTTTTACATCAGGTTAGAGCAAATTCAACCTGCCGATCCAAACGAACATGTGCTTTGTCCATTTGGATCGACCGCTTGCTCATTATCCGTTCTTCTTTCGTTTGGGGTTGATCATGCGTCCAAAGCCCAGACTCATTTTAAGTTCACACAAAATTTTAAAATGGCTCGCGGCCAAAGATCATGCCAGCCCAGAGTTCATGCTGGCGCCATGTTAGTGGCCGGCATATATGACAGCCTTCAAAAAACCACCGCGCGGTTCATGCTAGCGCAATTGCCAGCAGCCGACACACATACCAGCACACAAAAAGGGGCGGGAGTTCAACCACGCCAAGAAGTTCAACCCACGCCATCCTGGTTGTGGTCATGCCAGCACACTTGCCGCCATAGAAAAAGGATGCCGCTCTCCGCCATAGATCACTCGTCATCGAACTTTAGCATGTCATCCAGCATCTTCTCGAACCAAAGCCTCTTCCTCGGCGACACCGTGCTCAAGTCCATCTTCACGAGCCCCCCC
>NC_057807.1:435001223-435005714 GCF_018294505.1 Triticum aestivum | reverse complement strand
GAGCACCACTTCTTTTGCCTTGGTCTTGGCATTGACGGCCTCAATTTCGAGCATCTTCGCTTCCCTCGATGCTCTCGAGGGTGGCGCAAAACTTGTTGCACTCTTGTCGTATCCCCGTCCACCGCTTCGAGAGGGACACCCACCCGCGCTTGCTCTCCATTTGGTACGGCGCGAACTTCTTGCTTTCATGAAATTGATGATGAACACGTAGCCAAAAGGTGGATGCCTTTTGCTCGGGGCCGAACCTGCAGTCTTGTCCAATGTCCCTCCAACACTCACACAGGAGTGTGTCCTCCCGCTTCATGTATGCCTTCGTCCGCTTGCTCTTGTGCTTCTTGTTTGCGCCGGCTTGGGCGGAGAGCTCATCTTCGAACAATGACTCCCCCTCGATGTCCATCTCATCTTCTTCCTCAAGGTCGTAGTCCTTTGGGAATTCGTGGTCAAGAGGGAAGGTGTTGCCCATGCCGATTTGGTCTTGCATGAACTGGTCGTCCATGCCACCATAATCTAAAGTGTCGGCCATGAAGGGGGCTCAGTCGTCTTGGCTTTGGGTCTCCTCAGGTTAGGAAGGAGCTGCGACCGCATCGCCTGCGAAGCCAGCGACAACAGCCGTCGTACCACCTTCGAAGATGATGTTCTCACTGGTGAAACAGTTCACCGTCTCACCATTTGTGGTGGTCGGCATTCTGCCAAACAGGTTACGAGTCTTGGGATGCATGTCGGCTGGGATCTCATGCAGGCGTTTCCTCTGGCTCCCAGAGGATGATCCACCGTCCACAGGTGTGTGTTGAGGTCGGGGGCCATGGCCATGAGCATGGATGGTGCCACCACGCTCACCTCCAGTGAGCATTCCCTGGAGAAACAGGAGGTTTGTGAATAGGAATGGAACCGAGGATCGGTGGGGTGGCAGACGTGCGCGGCGACTCCGGAAGTGCCACACGAGGAAAATCCGACAAGCCCGTGCTGGCCGCGGCCACGGCGGCGCTGATGAGCCCGTGCTGGCCTGGGTTTAACCCTAGGTAGAGCAGGGTCTGCCTCGTTGTCGTGACGACTCTGGCATTGTTTTCCTGTGCGGCGGCGGACAGGGCGGTGACGGCCGCAACTTTGAGCTTGCGGTCCTTCACGTGTCTCCGATCCTTCCTCTTGGCCGACTACACCGCCCGCTGCTTGGTCGTCAATGGCTTCTTCTTGGATGCCACCGCTGTCTTGCGGGTGGCGCGAGGCTTGCTTTTGGCGGAGGCGACGAAGGTGAGGCCGCTGGCGGCGGCGAGGATCGACTCGTCGTCCATGGCGAGCAGTAGGGAGCGCGAGCGGGCGAGAGTTTTTGGGAAATAGGGGGAAATGGGGGTAGCTGTGCCACCGACTAGGGGGGCCACGGGAGAGTAGGCGGGTGTCACACGCATCCATTTTGTGTTCGCGCCGACGCAAATGAGGCCGAAATTTGGGCCTAGAAGGTTGGAATGGGTGGATAAGAAGCGAACGCGTGTTCGTTTGGGTCAGCGCGTTGGGTCAACTTTTGTGTACGTTTTGACCCAAATGAACACGTGCAGACGAAATGGATCGGCGCATTGGATATGCTCTTAGGCAGTTTTCAGTTAGCTAGTTTTTTCTTCATGGTACTACGTGTATCATTTATATCATAAGTATATCATAGAATAAGCCACTCGCAAACCGACCTGACAAAACTGAAAAGACAGCAGAACGCTAGTCTTTGCACAAAAATACACCAGTCAAGAAAAAAAATACAATCAAGACCGAAGAATCATCTGACCTTCACACCAACGCCTGTCACCGGCCTTTGACAGTACCACATCAGCATCCAAAGAAGAAGAAAAATGAGGGACCACCTTCTCACTCGAGCTCGACGTGGCTCCATCGCTGGTATGTAGCTTTGCGAACCTCCAAGGTGGCTCACAAAATGTGAAATCATAGTCGTTGAACGAATCAGACCGGGGTAAAATCCCGGACACGCCATCGAACTCCAAATTTGGGACCCCCGCTTGACTAAGACGTCGGAGGAAGAAACCATACATGTCATCCATGGACAGCGAAAGCACACGATCCAACATCTCCCAGATGCCGTCGATGCAGACCATAATTTGCATCCAATCCTAGACTACCTCCCAAGATCCACGTCGGCCCTGGAGCAAACATCGTCGCAACGGCGGAGCCCAAGGACACATGTCCACCATGAGTATGTCGCCATGCCATCCTTGCTTGAATAGTCTGCTTTCCAAATCCATCCCCAACCGTAGGACTGATCACCTCATCATGGAAAGATATGAAAAATCTTTATCCAACGCTGCCATCGCCCCGTTGAAGCTAGACGATGAACAACCTAAAAACCTAGACTATGAATGCCTAAAAGATCCACCCGCATGGATATGGCGAGCCCCCTCACCACCAACGACCGAGGTCGTCGACGGAGGGGAGCCACCAGAGGACGACTGATACATCCATATTGCATCATGTTTTTCTACTGTTATTTATAGTGTTTTCATTCATTATAACACTTTATTGAGTAATTCTAATGACTTCTCTCATAATATTTAAGGTTTACACAAAGAGGGAGAATGCTGGCAGCTAGAATCCTGGACCTGAAAAAGCTGGTCTATTATAGGAATTTTAGGGTTTTTTAGATAACAGGTAGTTTAGAGTTTAGGGATTTGTTCAAAATAGCTAATAACTAGATTCCTAATAATGGAATCAACTCTTTACTTACTACCTTGTGTGATTTTTTATTATTCCTTGGTGGAGTTGTGAAATCCGCACAATTCCCTCTTCACGTATGGTTACCTAATGCTATGGAAGGACCCACTCCTATTTCGGCTCTTATACACGTAACAACTATGGTTGCTACAGGATTTTTCTTCTAGCTCGACTTCTTCCTCTTTTCATACCTTTACCTTTGATAATGAGTTTTATTTCTTTAGTAGGTACAATAACACTATTCTTAGCAGCTACTTTAGCTCTTGCTCACAGTGATATTAAAAGAAACTTAGCCTATTCTATAATGTCTCAATTGGGTTATATGATGTTAGCTCTAGGTATAGGTTCTTATCAAGTTGCTTTATTCCATTTGATCACTCCCTATTATGCACATCTCCAAATGAACTGAAATTTCACGGCGAATTATTTCTGAATATATAAAAAATATTGGAATAAAGAACTACCAAAGGGGGTCAATGAGGGAGTCCTGGATAAGGGGGTATCCGGACAGCCGGACTAAATACTTTGGCCGGACTGTTGGACTATGAAGATACAAGATTCAAGACTTCGTCCCGTGTCCGGATGGGACTCTCCTTTGCGTGGAAGGAAAGCTTGGGGATTCGGGTGTTAGATCTCCTTCTCTGTAACCGACTCTATGTAACCCTAGCCTCCTCCGGTGTCTATATAAATTGGAGGGTTTAGTGCGTAGGACAAGAACAATCATAATCATAGGCTAGCTCCTAGGGTTTAGCCTCTACGATTTCGTGGTAGATCAACTCTTGTAATACTCATATCATCAAGATCAATCAAGCAGGAAGTAGGGTATTACCTCCATCGAGAGGGCCCGAACCTGGGTAAAACATCGTGTACCCTGCCTCCTGTTACCATTAGCCTTAGACGCACAGTTCGGGACCCCCTACTCGAGATCCGCCGGTTTTGACACCGACATTGGTGCTTTCATTGAGAGTTCTTCTGTGTCGTTGCAGCAAGGCTCGATGGCTCCTTCAATCATCAACAACAATGCGGTCCAGGGTGAGACTTTTCTCCTCGAACAGATCTTCGTGTTCGGCGGCTTCGCACTGCGGGCCAATTCGCTTGGCCATCTGGAGCACATCAACAGCTACGTCCCTGGCCATCAGGTCAGGTTCGGAAACTTTAACTACACGATCGATATCCGCGGAGACTTGGTCTTTGACGGATTCAGGCCTATGCCAGGAGTGCCGAACAGTCACGACGAGCACGGCTTAGATCTGCTGTCAGACAATATTCGGAATATCACACCTGTAGTAGCTCCCGACCTAAATCCGGGGCAGATCGCGTCGTCCGAGGACGAGTGGATGGACCCTGCCCCGGAGGCCGCATACTCATCAGCGGTAGAGCCGAACACAGACTCCGCCTCTAAGGAAGTCTGTGTCACCGGACCCCCGGACTTGTGTCCGGCTGTAGGTTCCAGACCGTACGCACCGGGGCCCATCGAATCCGATTGAGCTCCGGTAATGGAGTTCATCGCTACGGATATCTTTCAGCACTCGCCCTTCGGCGATGTGCTGAATTCATTAAGGTCTCTCTCTTTGTCAGGAGACTCTTGGCCGAACTATGTCCGGCTCGAGTGGGAAGCAGGCGACGAAGAAATTCGTTACCCACCCACCACCCACTTCATTGCCACTGTCGATGATTTGACCGACGTGCTTGACTTCGACTCTGAAGACATCGACGGTATGGACGACGATGCAGGAGAAGAACCGGAACCACTACCCACAGGGCGCTAGACAGCCACCTCCT
>NC_057807.1:434982754-435000577 GCF_018294505.1 Triticum aestivum | reverse complement strand
GGACACTCCCAAAGAAACCAATGGCATGAGGCAATAGAGGATAACCCCTTAGGGAAGAAATCAAAGCATGGGCGTCATCGGCGCCGCTCTAAGCCCTGCCACAACAATACCGGCACAGGAGACGAAAACAATCCGGATGGTGCCGAAGATGAATACAATCCCGATCAGCCTGCCTTCGAGCAGGCCGAACAAGAAGACGGGCAGGTTAGCCCATATGAATAGGCAACAGGCGGATACTTGGAGGAGGACAACTATATGCCTCCCTCCGAAGATGAGGTGAGCCTCGGCGACGATGAATTCGGCGTGCCTGAGGATCCCGTAGAGCAGGAGCGCTTCAAGCGCCGGCTTATAGCCACTGCAAGAAGCCTGAAAAAGAAGCAGCAGCAGCTCCAAGCTGATCAAGATCTGCTCACAGACATATGGACTGAGGTCCTGGCAGCCGAGGAATACAGACTCGAGCGCCCAACCAAAGGTTACCCAAAGCACAAATTGCTACATCAACTCGGGGAGGAGGTCCTAGAGCCTACATTACCAGCACAGGACGAGGCTAAACGGCCACCTCGTGGCCAAGATAAAATGGTGTATCAGCCCGAATACCAGCCCGCACCCCCACGCCAATACACTACGGCCCGAGGCAATATGCAGGACCTGTGAGATATATTGGAAAACAAAGCAGGACAGCCAAGATCGATCTACAGATCACGGGGGTGCGCCTCAACACATGACGATGACCGACATGCCGGATACATTAACAACAAGTCCAGCCGGGCCGAACATAACAGACCAGACTCACTCGAACTGCATAGTAACATAGCCCGGCATAGAGGCGCCGCACACCCCCTCTGCTTCATGGATGAAGTAATGGATCATGAATTCCCAGAAGGGTTTAAACCCGTAAACATCGAATCATATGATGGCACAATAGATCCCACGGTATGGATCGAAGATTTCCTTCTCCACATTCACATGGCCCACGGTGATGATCTACATGCCATCAAGTATCTCCCCCTTAAACTCAAAGGACCGTCTCGACACTGGCTGAATAGCCTGCCGACAAATTCCATCGGCAGTTGGGAAAACCTGGAGGACGCGTTCCTCGACAACTTCCAAGGCACTTACATGTGACCACCGAATGCTGATGACTTGAGTCACATTACCCAACAGCCCGGAGAGTCAGCCAGAAAATTTTGGACTCGGTTCCTAACGAAAAAAAACCAAATTGTCGACTGTCCGGACGCCGAAGCCTTTGCGGCCTTTAAGCATAATATCCGCGACGAGTGGCTCACCCGACATCTCGGCCAAGAAAAACCGAAGCCCATGGTGGCCCTCACGACACTCATGACCCGCTTTTGCACGGGCGAGGATAGCTGGCTGGCTCGCAGTAGCACCACACCAAGAAACTCCGGCACTTCAGATGTCCGCGACAGTAACGGCAAGCCACGTCGCAACAGACATAAGCGTCGGAACAATGCCGACAACACCAAAGACACGGCAGTCAACACCAGATTCAGTGGCTCAAAATCCGGTCAGCGGAAAAAGCCGTTCAAAAGAAACAATCCGGGATCATCCAGTCTAGACCGCATACTTGATCGCTCGTGCCAAATTCACGGCACCCCTGATAAGCCAGCCAACCACACTAACAGAGATTGTTGGGTGTTCAAACAGGTCGACAGGATAAATGCCAAAAACAAGGACAAGGGGCTACACAACGATGATGACGAGGAACCCCGGCGTCCGAACACTGGGGGACAGAAGAAATTTCCTCCCCAGGTGAAAACGGTAAACATGATCTATGCCACCCACATTCCCAAACAGAATGAAAGCGTGCACTAAGGGACGTCTATGTGACTGAGCCAGTCGCCCCAAAGTTCAACCCATGGTCATCCTGTCCGGTCACTTTTGATCATAGGGACCACCCTACCAGTATCCGTCACGGCGGTTCAGCCGCATTGGTCCTTGACCCAATCATCGACGGATTCCACCTCACACGAGTCCTTATGGACGGTGGCAGTAGCCTGAACCTGCTTTATCAGGACACAGTGCGCAAAATGGGCATCAATCCTTCAAGGATCAAACCCACCAAAACCACCTTCAAAGGTGTAATTCCAGGAGTAGAGGCCCGTTGTACGGGCTCAATAACACTGGAAGTGGTCTTCGGATCCCCGGATAACTTCTGAAGCGAGGAGTTAATCTTTGATATCGTCCCTTTCCGTAGTGGCTATCATGCACTGCTTGGACGAACCGCATTCGCTCGATTCAATGCGGTACCACACTATGCATACCTCAAGCTCAAGATGCCAGGACCTCGCGGGGTTATAACAGTCAATGGAAACACATACCGCTCTCTCCGTACAGAAGAGCACACCATGGCCCTCACGACAGAAGTACAAAGCAGCCTTCTCTGGCAGACCGCCAATTCAACGACGACAACCCCGAACACCGTCAAGCGAGTCCGGAGTACTCTGCAATAGGATCGCCAGGCACGCCAAGAGCGCGACTAGTAGTCCGGCCTCCGCCCTATCCCCATTCAGGCAACATTTGTGCCGTGCGTACGCAATTACGCACTCAAAATAACATGGGCATAGGCGGAGGCGCAACGATGATGTGGTCCACAGTGCGGTTCAACCGCCACAAGACCCACATACTTTAACCTTCTTTCTCTTTCAGGACCCTACTTTCGGGACGCCCCTTCAGAGAACCGGATCATCGGACTTATCACAGGAGGGAAAACCAAGGAGGCAAAAGGCTTTGCGCACAAAGGGAATACCCAGGTGGTCTCTGTTAATGATTGTTATACCTGTTTTACATACCCGCATGCGGCCCGCCCTTGGATAGGACATGTCAAATAGTCCTATTTGTTGCTGCTTAACGCATTAATTGTACACATACGCTTGGACGTATTATTTAAATAACAACGAGAAATAATATACATCGTCAGCTTATTATTACTATCTTCATATTTTCCCTAAAATGTTTATTTAATATTGCATCTGTACACTTTGGTACGTTCAGTTTGCCAGGGGCTTCTTATGGTGCCCCATAATACGGCAAGATAAGTCTGAACACTTTCGACTGTGCGGCACCCCGAACTTATAGCATTATATGCATCAGCTCCAAATCATGTCTTGGGTCGATAGTTGGGTTTGCCCGGCTCCCTTGTTTTGGTACCTTACATTCTGTTATATCGACTAAGGTAGCACAGGGAGAACTACTGCGATTGTGTCCCAGTTCTTCTGGACGAGCACCTCAGTAGAGAAAGCCAAAAACCGACTGTCATGATGCTGCGAGAGCTGGTTGCTATTCGAGAGGTCTTAAATCCTCAAAAAAAAAATTCCGCTTTAGGCGAGGAATCAGCCTTGTCCGATTTAGGCATGTATAGCGCCCCAATTCGGCTTTCCGAATTCTAGGGGCTTCGCCGAAATTTAAAATTGTAGACTTCTATGGCTAAGTGAGAGTTATAAAGCCGCATAGTCCGATTGCCTTGTTCGCTGTGCTAAACACCTCCTTAAAGGACCAAAAATTTGGATAAAGAGTGTTTGGGTTTTCCACGAACACCCCAGTACTAGTTACGTGGGGGCGGAAGCCGACGACTGGCCTACTTTCAGAATTTTATAAACAGCCGCACAGAAGGTAATATTTTAAATAAACAAAGCGCCATATAGCGCAAACAAACTCGTTTTCATATTACAAAGAAGACATGAGTACATTCACTCAAAGATTATTTCCTTGGTACATTCATCGGCCACGAGGCGAGCGCCTTTCATAACGCCATCATAATATTTCTCGGGGTAGCGATGCGGCTTACCCTCCGGCGGCCCATCCTTCACCAGCTTCTCTGCATCCAGTTTGGCCCAATGCATCTTCGCACGGGCAAAGGCCCGGCGGGCACCCTCAATACAAATGGATTGCTTGATAACTTCAAGCTGCGGACATGCATTTACCATCCGCTTTATAAGGCCGAAGTAGCTATCCGGCAAGGGCTCACCAGGCCACATCCGGACTATGAGGTCCTTCATGGCCAGTTCGCCACCCTGTGGAGTTCGACCAATTGCTTCAGTTGGTCACTCAGAGGCATTGGGTGTTCGGCTCCAGTATATTGGGACCAGAACAGCTTCTCTGTCGAGCTCCCCTCTTCGGCACGGTAGAACTCCGTGGCATCCGATATGCTGCGTGGTAGATCTACGAATGCCCCTGGAGAGCTCCGAATTCGGGTAAGTAAAAGAAATGTCTCCTCCACATGCTTGCTTTGCATAATGAATGCCTTACCTGCCGCTATCTTCTTGGCCGCCTGGATTTCCTGGAGGGCCTTTTGGGCCTCGGCCTTGGCGTCTTTCGTGCTCTGAAGGGCCTTTGCAAGCTCAGACTCTTGCATCTTGAAGTCACGCTCCAAGGACTCAAACTTCTTGCCGAACTCCTGGAGCTCTTGCTGTACCTCGCCCACCCTAGCATCTTGCTTTTCACGCTCAATATGCTCCATGGCCGCCTTGTCTTCGGCCTCGGATAGTACTTTCTTCAGGGCCGCCACTTCAATCGTGGCCCCTATTAAAAAATCATGACGCTTTTTGTTAGCGTCACCAATTTTTTCTCCTCTATATGACACATGGACGGGGTATCACTTACCTTTGTTCTCTTCGAGCTGCCTCTTCGTGAGGCCGAGCTCCTCTTCGGCCTGCTTCAGGTCCCGTTCAAGTCCAGCGACCTCCGCTGTGCGAGCAGCAACGGCAAGCAGCATCGCCTACTTATTCACATAGACACATACTGTTAGACTCCTTCGATTTAGAGTTGACCCTCCGTTTGGCTTTTCTTTCCGAACACCAAACAGAGTATCAGGGGCTACTGTCTATTGGGTGATAATTTCTCACACTTTTGATTACTTACCTCAAAGCCTAGTAGGAGGCTAGTGCAGGCTTCGGTCAATCCACTTTTGGCGGACCGAACCTTTTCAATCACCGTACTCATAAGAGTACGGTGCTCTTCATCAGTGGAAGCGCCGCGAAGCACTCCCAGCAAATTATCCGATGCCTCCGGCGGGATGGAGGTCATCAGCACGGCTGGCTCGCCCTCCTTAGCAAGGGACTGCCTACCTGAATCCAGAACCCTTGGAGGTTCCGGTGCAGTGTCCGGCTGGGAGCCCAACATGCTGCGGCTCTTGTTAGCATAGTCTATGGGGATCTTACCCCCATGTGCCCGGCATCTGGAATTTCGCCTTGGGGCGTCTCCAGAACTGCCACCCCCTGCTCTGGTATCCTTTGGGACAACACCTCCATGTCATCCGCAGGCCGAGGGGAGGTGGTCGTCGGGAGCGAATTCATCGCCGAATCACTCAGAGACCCATCCGAAGAGGATACCTCGAGATGGGACCTGGCCGGACTGCATATGCGTGTTTGGCGTTATAACAAACTATGAAGTTAAGTCGCACGGAAAGTATTACAAAGTGCAGATACTTACGATCTCGCCAAGGGCTTGCCCCTGGGCAGCTACTCCTGCTCGCTGTAGGCGGCCGTGGTGGAGTGATCCAAAAGGGACGCCTTTCCCTTCTTCGGCGTCCTAGCCTCCCCCTGTGGGGCAGCTTTTCTTTTCTTCTCCTCTCCAATGCGGGGAGGGGTGAATTTCTTCATGTTCCCCCCCGTCTCCGTGGGAGGAATCTGCCACGCCGTCCTCGAACGACGAGTCTATTACGGCCTTGCACCGGAGACCCTTCCTGGTCCCCACGGCCGCCTTCTTAGACCCTTCGGCCTCCCCGGATGGGGTGGCCTTCTTCTTCTCCTCCTCCCCTTCGTGGGAGGAGCGCGCCTCATTGTCTTCGGACGAGGCGTCCGGTGCAACCTTGCGCCAGAGACCCTTCCTGGTCCCCATGGCCTTCTTTTCGGCCTTCTTCTCCGGCGCCTTGTAAGGCGCCAGAACTAGCATCTCCGTCAGGAGTGCGGTTGCTGGATCTTCCGGCAGTGGAGCCGGACAGTCGATCTGCTCCGTCGTCACCACGTAATCCTGTTCGATAAACATGGTGACTTAAAATCCTCCCACGAACATGCTGGGAAAGGTACATCTAGTAATGATCAGAGAACTTACTGGATTGGCGAGCCGCATGGCGCTGAGTCCGCAGTCCTCAGATGTGGGAGGAGGTACTTCCGTGGCCTTGAACAACACCTTCCAGACGTCCTTATGCGTCGTGCCGAAAAGCTCTCGCAGCATCTGGTGTTCGGTTGGATCGAACTCCCATAGATTGAATGCTCGTCTTTGGCACGGAAGGATCCGGCGGAAGAGCATAACTTGGACCATGTTGACAAGCTTGATCTTCTTATCCAACATGTTTTTGATGTAGTTCTGAAGTCCGGTCAGCTCCGCAGGTTCGCCCCAGGCCAGGCCCTTCTTTTCCCAGGAGGTGAGCCGCATGGGGATTCCGGATCAGAATTCGGGGGCCGACACCCAGTTGGCGTCGTGCGGCTCGGTGATGTAGAACCATCCCAATTGCCACCCTTTCACAGTCTCCACAAAGGAGCCGTCAAGCTAGGTAACGTTGGGCATCCTGCCCACCATGGCGCCTCCGCACTCCGCTTGCTGGCCGCTCACGATCTTCGGCTTCACGCAGAAGATTGGTAGCCACAGGCCGAAGTGGGGCTTGATGCGGAGGAAGGCCTCACACACAACGATAAACACCGAGATGTTGAGGACGAAATTTGGGGCTAGATCATGGAAGTCTAGCCCATAGTAAAACATGAGCCCGCAGACAAATGGGTGAAGTGGAAATCCTAGTCCGCGGACGAAATGAGAGAGGATCACTACTCTTTCCTGAGACTTTGGAGTGGGGGTGATCTGTCCCTCTGCTGGAAGCCTGTGCGCGACATTTGCGGCCAGGTATCCGGCCGCCCGAAGCTTGGTAATGTCCTCCTCCGTGATGGAGGAGGCCATCCACTTACCTCCTGCTCCGGACATGCTGCGAATGGTCCTACGGGGAAGGTGAGAATTTGGGCGCTGGGGCTCGAGAGTGCGATAATGGATGAGAAAAGGAGGAAGAAGGCGTGGGTAAAAATGGGAGACCCTTATCCCTTTATAGAGGTGGCGAAAACTGTGCGCCTCCCCGCTTGCCTGATAAAATCGCTTATTTTGCAAGCGCCACATTAAATGGCACGGTTGGGTAACCCGTACCTGTATTAATGAGGATCCCGTGATAAGGGAACACGATCTCTGCTTCGACAAGACGTGCCAAGGAAACCACCTCGCAATATGTGCGGTGGCTGGTTGTGGGAAAACGGCTCGAATAATGACTCGGCCATGGTGTGATGTCATGTTATCTAAAGTTGTCAGCAGATTATATTTGTGGAATATTGTTCTCTCTACGGTGGTATGTGAAATTCGTCTTGCAGAGCCGGACACGATTTAAGTGTTCGAGATTTAATTTGGAGTATTCGAAGATGGAACCCGCCTTGCAATGCCGAAGACAATCTGCACACCGGACTCATCGTCATTGAAGCCTGGTTCAGGGGCTACTGAGGGAGTCCTGGATAAGGGGGTATCCGGACAACCGGACTATATACTTTTGCCGGACTGTTGGACTATGAAGATACAAGATTCAAGACTTCGTCCCGTGTCCGGATGGGACTCTCCTTTGCATGGAAGGCAAGCTTGGCGATTCGGATGTTAGATCTCCTTCTCTGGAACCGACTCTGTGTAACCCTAGCCTCCTCCGATGTCTATATAAACCGGAGGGTTTAGTCCGTAGGACAAGAACAATCATAATCATAGGCTAGCTCCTAGGGTTTAGCCTCTACGATCTCGTGGTAGATCAACTCTTGTAATACTCATATCATCAAGATCAATCAAGCAGGAAGTAGGGTATTACCTCCATCAAGAGGGCCTGAACCTGGGTAAAACATCGTGTCCCTTGCCTCCTATTACCATTAGCCTTAGACGCACAGTTCGGGATCCCCTACCCGAGATCCGCCAGTTTTGACACCGATAGTCACCCAGGTGCCTCCAAGGCACCAGGGCACATCTCCCCCCTTTGGCACGCCCTCGCGGGTAGTGGGGGCCCTAGCCCACCTCTGGTGCACATATTCTAGTACATAAGGTCTTTTGACCTAGAAAAAAAATAAGGGGAGGACTTTTGGGATGGAGCACCGTCGTCTCGAGGCGAAACTTGGGCAGGAGCACTTTTGCCCTCCGCCGGAGTGATTTCACCGGGGGAACTTCCCTCCGGAAGGGGGAAATCGAAGCCATCGTCATCACCAACAACCCTCTCATATTTGGGAGGCCAATCTTCATCAACATCTTCAACAACACCATCTTATCTCAAACCCCAGTTCATCTCTTGTGTTCAATCTTTGTATCAAAACCTCAGAATGGTACCTATGGGTGACTAGTAGTGTTGATTACATCTTGTAGTTGATGCTAGCCAGTTTATTTGGTGGAAGACTATATGTTCAGATCCACTATGATATTTATTACTTCTCTGATCTTGAGCATGAATATGTTGTGTTAGTAGTTACTTTTGTTCTTGAGGACATAGGACAAGTCGTGTAGCAAGTAATCATGTGAATTTGATATTTGTTCGATATTTTGATGGCATGTAAGTTGTGATTCCCTTAGTGGTGTTATGTGAACGTCGACTACATGGCACTTCACCATCTTTGGGCCTAAGGGAATTCATTGTGGAGTAGTTATTAGATGATGGGTTGCTAGAGTGACAGAAGCTTAAAACCTAGTTTATGCGCTATTTCATAAGGGACTGATTTGGATCCATATGTTTAATGCTATGGTTAGATTTTATCTTAATTCCTCTTTCATAGTTGCGGATGCTTGCGAGGGGGTTAATCATAAGTGGGGGGCTTGTTCAAGTAATAACAACACCCAAGCACCGGTCCACCCACATACCATATTATCAAAGTAGCGAATGCGAATCAAGCCAACAAGATGAAAGTGACTAGAATTCCCATGTGTCCTCGAAAACGCTTTGCTTATTATAAGAGACCGTTCCGGCCTGTCTTTTGCCACAAAAGGATTGGACTACCTTGCTGCACTTTTATTACCATTACTATTACTTGCTCGTTACAAATTATCTTGTTATCAAACTACCTGTTGCCGACAATTTCAGTGCTTGCAGAAAATACCTTGCTAAAAACCGCTTATCATTTACTTTTGCTCCTCGTTGGGTTCGACACTCTTACTTATTGAAAGGACTACGATTGATCCCCTATACTTGTGGGTCATCAAGACTCTTTTCCGGCGCTGTTGCCGGGGAGTGAAGCGCTCTTGGTAGTGGAAATTGGTAAGGAAAAATTTATATAGCATGCTGAAATTTATTGTCACTTGTTACTTTGGAAAACAATCCTTTGAGGGGCTTGTTCGGGCTATATTCACCTCGACCGGATGAACAAAGTGTTGCTCCTCAATCTACTACACCTACTGAAAATATTTGTTATGAAATTCCTTCGGGTATGATAGAGAAACTGTTAGCTAATTCATCCAACTCCTCACCGACCAGCAAGCCTACGAAGGAATTACTCACTCCCGGTGGGGAGCATCATGGAATTGGCGATGGAGATGTGTTGGTGAGGACGAAGATCGAAGATCCCCCTCTCCGGAGCCCCAAATGGACTCTAGATCTGGCCTCCCGAGGAAGAACAGGAGACGGCAGCAACTCCATCTCGTGAAACGCGGTAATTCTTCCCCCCTGATTTTTCCCTAGAAATATGGGATTTTATAGCGTCGGTTTGAGGGTCAGCGGGGCCACCAGGTGGGCAGCACCCACCCGGGCGCACCTAGGGGGGGGGCAGGCGCACCCTGGTGGGTTGTGCCCACCCAGGTGCCCCACCCAGGTGCCCCCCTCAGGTCCCTCCTAGCTCCACAAATTATCTTATTTGATATAAAAAATCCTCGCAAATTTTGTTCCATTCCGAGAACTTTTATTTGTGCACAAAAACAACACTATGGTAGTTGTGCTGAAAACAACGTCAGTCTGGGGTTAGTTTCATTTAGTTCATGCAAATTAGAGTACAAAACAAGAGGAAAAGCGTTAGGAACAGTAGATATGTTGGAGACGTATCAACTCCCCCAAGCTTTAAACCTTTGCTTGTCCTCAAACAATTCAGTTGATAAACTGAAAGTGAAAAAAGAAAAACTTTTACGAACTCTTTTGCTCTTGTTTCATAAAACAACACCCAGGTTTTCAGCAAGGATTATAACTAACCATGTCGAGAATAACTCTTAAAAATTATATTAACTCATATCAATGACATAAAAACTAGAGAGCAATAATAAGATATCTCAAATAGCAACACGTTGTCAAAACAACCATGATATAATATGACAATAATGGTATCTCGCTAGCCCTTTCTGAGACCGCAAAATATAAATGCAGAGCACCCCCAAAGTTCAAGCAGCGACTAAACATTGTAATTCATGGTAGAAAAGATCCAGTCATGATGCACCCAACATTAGCTACACACAATGCATCAGCATGACAACAGTGCTCTCAGGTTCTGGCGCTTATTTGGGAAGGTGATGACACAACATAAAACTAGATAGATAGTCCCTTCACACAGGGAAGCAGTGATTTGCAGAGGTGCCAGAGCTCAAGTTTTTAAAACAGAGGTAAATGATATTTTGAGACATGCACCCTTCTCATTTACTTCAACCATCAGTTATCAATATCTTCCATGCTAAACACGCTAGTGGTGATTCCCAGGCAGAAATGTAAAGGTTATGACTCCCTTGGGAGTTTTTGTTTGATTATTTGTAAGCTTTTTTCTTTTTACAGTTTGGGACTGGGCATCCCTATTACCGCCCTTTTCTCGTGCGACGACGAGTGAATAAACACTCGACCTGAGAATAACCCGCTTAGCATGGAATATACCGACTACCTCCTGTCATTCCATGAACGATCCAGGCACACAAAAAGGATATTTATTTGAAGTTTTTAGATGTGGCACATGCAAATTTACTTAGGACGGTAGGGTAATACCGCATATAGGTAGGTATGGTGGACTCATCTGGAATAACTTGGGTTTCAGGTTTTTGGATGTACAAGCAGAGTTCCCACTTAGTACAGGTGAAGGCTAGCAATTAGGCTAAGAAGCGGCCAGCTAGAGAGCAACAACGGTCATGAACATGCATTATGCATAAGTAACATTAGATACTAGCATGAGTAGGATATGAACACCATGAACATAAATATCATAGAGGCTATGTTGGTTTTGATTCAACTACATGCATGAACATGTGCCAAGTCAAGTCACTCAAACATTCAGAGAAGGATACCATATCATCATACTACATCACAATCATTTTAACGCAATGTTGATATCCAAGATAATTCATTATTCACTCCTAGCTAATTATGCATGGAATGATAAACTATAATCTCTAATTGTCATTGCAAACACGTTTGATCATAATAGGCTGAATCATGGATACTAGGTTAAACATATTTACAAAAACAGAACAAGTCGAGTTCATATCCGTTTTTCTTTGCTATGGCCAGTTCATCTAATATCGTCATTATTGACTTTCACTTGCCCGACCGAACAATTTGAAATAATAATAGTGCAAGAGTGTCATGGACTAAGCTGGAATCTGCAAACATTTTATTCAAGAGGAGAAGACAAGGTAATATGGACTCTTTGTTAGATCAACAATAATGCAAATGAGAGCCACTCAACATTTTCATCGTGGTCTTCTCCTCGGTATGACTCGATAAAAGAAAAGGAAATTCAGATAAACACACTGAAATATTTTGGAGTTTTTGGTTTTTCGAAAGCAAGCAAACGAAAAAGGGAAAAGCAAAAACGAGAAAAACTATTTACACGGGAAAGCTCCCAACAAGTAAAAGAAGAACAAGGTAATCTTTTTGGGTTTTCTTTTTAGTACTACAACAATTTAAACTAGGAAGAAAAATAAAAAAGAAGCAAGAACCATATTTTGGATTTTCTCAAAGTTTTTCAAAAACACAAGAAGAAAGCAAGAAAATAAATTAAACATGGATGATACAATGAAAAAGTGTGGACACCGACAACTGGAATGAAATGTGTGAACATGAATGTGATGTCGGTGGGAATCCGTACTCCCCCAAGCTTAGGCTTCTAGTCTCACTTGGTAATCACCAGTCGTAAAAGCCATGAGGTCCAATGTTTAAGTGCTGGGGAGCAGGAACCATAGGGCCCCACTGCTGAGGCTCTGCCTGCACCGCCACTAGGTTGTTTCGGTAAGCAACAATGTCCTCAGGCAAAATCCTGTATCCGTTCCTGGCAACATGATGAAACAAAGCAGGTGCAGGCAAGGGGATAACATCACGAGTTTCCACATTGAAAACCAAGTTGTAAGGCAAGTCAATATTAGGGTAATCGTCATAAAGAAACCGATGGTCCTTCATAGCTGCTCTGTCTAGGTAAAGCTTGGGCAAGGGGTGATCATGCTGGTGTATCTGCACATTGAAGTGAGTCGCCAAACGAGTAGTGTAAATGCCCCCATGTATTTTACCCTTAAATCTATTAAGGTGAAGGCGACGTGCCACAATAGCTCCCAAGCTAAAAGTGTTGTCGCCATAAAGTGCACGACGCAAAACAGCAAAGTCTAGGGCGCTAAGTGAGCCCACCTTCTCTCTAGCTAGCAAGCACTTTGCAATAAATAAAGCAAAATAATGCATGGCAGGAAACTACAACCTAGTGACAATGGTGCTCGATAAAAACCATCAAACTCTAAGGGCCTAGGCTCTACCAAACCCCCATCAGAAGGAAGCATGCATATGTCACAAAAATCAGTAAGTGGGATCTGGCGGTGTTCAACATATAAATTAAATGAAACCTCAGAGGGATTATTCCTAGAATGAAAATGAAAGTTTTGCACAAAGGAATTTGTGAGGAGATGATACTGTTTGCATTCAGCTGCGATGAAGTCGGTGAGGCCGGCATTATCAGCATATTGGTTGAACTTTTGGAGGATTTCGGCCTCTTCAACGAACTCATTGTACGGCCACTCACACGGCCGTAACTCCGCCAACCTCGGGGTATGGAGATCATTGTCAGATGACTACCCAATAACCCCCTTGGAGTTCTTCTTGGAAGCAAACTTCCTAAAGATATTCATCTTTTTCCTATGAACAAAATTATGAAATTTTCAGTCCACAAAATTTTTCTCAACAAAACTTCACAAAAATGATAGCAATTACTCATAGGGATGTATAGAGGCCGTAGCAAGCATTCAAACTACTTAGAACTCTAAGAATTCAACATGCAAGCTCATCTATAGCAGCACCAAGAGTAACTAATTATTCTAGATATAAACCACTAAAACAAAAACTAATTGGACACAAGGAGGAGTCACATACCAAGCAACAAATGCCCGGAACAGTTTCAGTAATGGAGCTTCGAGCAAAGAGATGGAAATCCGCGGTTTTGGGAGCAAGAACACGAGAGAGAGAGAGAGAGAGAGTAGTGATTTTTTTTTCTGTGTGAGTGGAGTGAGGAGGGAGGAAGAAGTAAGTAAGGGGGGCCACCAGGTGGGCAGCACCCACCAGGGTGCGCCTGGGGGTCCTGGAGTGCCCGGGTGGGTTGTGCCCACCTGCTGCACCTCCCTCTGATATTATTTGCACCAGAAATTCAGAAATATTCAGAAAAAAATCGTATCAGATTTTCATAGCATTCTAAGAACTTTTATTTTTGGGTCATTTTTTATTGCACGGAAAAAGCAGAAAATAGACAAACATAACATTTTATTTTATTTTACTAATAAAAACAGAAAACAAAAGGTAGGGATAGAAGATAGTGCTTACTAAATTCATCAACTTCATACCTTTCAAAAATGATCCATTAATAAGGTTGATCAAGTCTTATTAACAACCACTTTCGATTAGCATGAAATCGAAGAACTTTTGTAAATCATTACGTTACCTCAATGGGGATATGAATGTCCCCAACAATAAGCATTTCATATTTCTTTTTAACAGTAGGTAGACGTAGTTCAAAACTTCCAATAGTGATTGTCGGAGATTTTTCAATAACATTAATACCATTCACTTGGAATTGTTTCTTTGGAAAGTGCACCGTATGCTTATTACCATTGATATGAAAAGTGACCTTGCTTTTATTGGAATCAATAACAGCCCCTGCAGTATTCAGGAAGGGTCTACCAAGGATAATTGACATGTTTTCATCCTCGGGCATCTCAAGTATAACAAAGTCAATCAAAATAGTAACATTAGAAACAACAATGGGCACATCCTCACAAATACCGATAGGTATGGCAGTTGATTTGTCAGCCATTTGCAAAGATATTTTAGTAGGTGTGAGTTTATTCAAATCAAGTCTTTTATATAAAGAGAAAGGCATAACACTAACACTAGCTCCCAAATCACATAAAGCAGTTTTCACATAATTTCTTTTAATGGAGCATGATATAGTTGGTATTCCCGGATCTCCAAGTTTTTTAGGTACTCCATCTTTAAAAGTATAATTAGCAAGCATAGTGGACATTTCAACTTTTGGTATTTTTCTCTTATTAGTGATGATATCTTTCATATACTTTGCATAAGGAGGCATTTTCAAGATATCAGTCAAGCGAGTACGCAAAAAGACTGGCGATCATTTCAGCAAAGCGTTCAAATTCTTCATCATCTTTCTTTTTAGTTGACTTAGGTGGAAAGGGCATAGGCTTTTGAACCAATGGTTATGTTTCTTTTCCATGTTTTCTAGTAACAAAGTCTCTTTTATCATATCTTTTATTCTTAGGTTGTGGGTTATCAAGATCAACAGCTGGTTCTATCTCAACATCATTATCTAGTTCTTTATCATTTGGTTGGGTGTCTTCATGAACCTCATCATTATCTTTTTCGTTATCATAAGGTGAGTGTTCGTTACCAGATTGAGTTTCAACATCAGAGATAGAAACTTCTTTATCATTATCAGGAGGTTTTTCTATTTCAGGTTCACGAGAGGCAGGCAAAGTCTTATCATTTTTCTTCTTCTTTTTGTTTTTATAAGGACTAGGTGTAGTAGTGTTATTTCTTTGTGAATCCTGTTCAATTCTCTTTGGGTGTCCCTCAGGATAAAGTGGTTCCTGAGTCATTTTACCTCCTCTAGTTGCTACTCTAACAACAAAGTCACTTATATTATTGTTCATTTCATCAAGCAACTCTCTTTGAGATTTAACAACTTGTTCTAGTTGAGTTTGAACCATAGAGGCATGCTTTCCTACACCTCTAACATCATTTGAGATTCTAAATAACAAGTCACTTAAGCGAGCAATCATATCAGAGTTGTATTTCAATTGTTTCATAGCATTTTCATTGAAGTGATCTTTCTTTCTAATATAATTATCAAACTCATAAAGGCATTGGCTAGGATGTTTATTATGAGGGTCATCACTATCATTGAATTTCATTAAAGATTTTACCTCTACCACCTTAGGTGGTGGTGGTGCTTCAAGCCCATGTATTTCTTCGATAAGTGGTAAGTTTTTAACATACTCTGCCTTAATACCTTTTCCTTCATAGATTTCTTTGCCTCTTGCATATCTTCAGGACTGAGATAAGATACCCCTCTTCTTCGAAGTGAGTTTAATAGGTGTTTCAGGAGGAGTCCAATCATCATAATTTTTCAATATGTTATTCAATAATTCCTCAGCTTGCCCAATAGTTTGTTCCCTAAAAACACAACCATCACAACTATCTAGGAAGTCTCTAGAAGCATCGGTTAGTCCATTATAGAAGATATCAAATATTCATTTTTCTTAAGAGGATGATCACGCAAAGCATTTAGCAATTGGAGAAGCCTCCCCCAAGCTTGTGGGAGACTCTCTTCTTCAATTTGCACAAAGTTAAATATTTCCTGCAAGGCAACTTGTTTCTTATGAGCAGGGAAATATTTTTTAGAGAAGTAATAAATCATATCCTGGGGACTACGCACACAACCGGGAGCAAGAGTATTGTACCAAGCTTTAGCATCACCCTTTAATGAGAAAGGAAATAATTTGAGACTATAGTAATAGCGAATCTTCTCATCATGACCAAAGAGGGTGGCTATATCATTCAACTTAGTAAGATGTGCCACAACAGTTTTAGTTTCATAACCATGGAAAGGATCAGATTCAACCAAAGTGGTTAACTCTGGGTCGATAGAGAATTCATAATCCTTATCATCAATCACAATAGGTGAAGTAGAAAACTTAGGATCACATTTATTTTAGCATTCAAAGATCTTTCTTTATACTTGCATAATAATTTCGCTAGATCATCTCTATCCTTACAAGCAAAAATATCTCTAGTTGCCTCCTCACTCATAGTATGACCTTCCAGTACCTTTGGCAATTCATATCTAGGAGGGCTAGTTCTACTAGGTGTTCAAGATTTTCAGTTTGAAGTTCATCATCAGATTCAACAATATCATGTTGTCTTACTCTAGCAATTTGTTCATTGAGAAATTCACCTAGTGGCACATCATCAAGGAAGGTACTAGCATCATCATGAGTAGTATTCATAGCATAAGTAGCATCATCAATAACTTGCGACATATCGGAATCAATAGCATGTTGTGCTGTCGCAAGTTTACTTATAACAGAAGGTGAATCTAAAGCGGAGCTGGATGACAGTTCCTTACCTCCCCTCGTCTTTGAGGAAAAAAATCTTAGTCTTAGCATCCTTCAGATTCTTCATATTGATAATATGATAATAATCCCAAGTGACTCAACAAATATAGCTATGCTCCCCGACAACGACGCTAGAAAAAGGTCTTGATAACCCACAAGTATGGGGGATCGCAACAATTTTTGAGGGTAGAGGTGTCAACCCAAATTTATAGATTCGACACAAGGGGAGCCATAGAATATTTGAAGGTATTAGCAGCTGAGTTGTCAATTCAACCACACCTGGAGATTAATTATCTACAGCAAAGTGATTAGTAGCACAGTAGTATGATAGTTTTGATGATAGCAGCAGTAGCAATGGTAACGGTAACAGCGTAGCAGTGATATTGTAGCAGTAACGATAGCAGTAGTAGTAGTAACTTAGCAAGAACAATATAAGGTAAATTCGTAGGCATTAGATCGGTGACTCATTGGATGATATTCATCATGAGACAATTATAACCTAGGGCGATACAGCACTAGCTCCAGCTCATAAATATAATGTAGGCATGTATTCCGTAAATAGTCATATGTGCTTATGGAAAGAACTTGCATGGCATATTTTGTCCTACCCTCCCGTGGCAGCGGGGTCCTATTGGAAACTAAGGGATATTAAGGCCTCCTTTTAATAGAGAACCGGAACAAAGCATTAGCACACGGTGAATACATGAACTCCTCAAACTACAGTCATCACAAGGAGTTGTCCCGACTATTTTCACTCCGGGGTTGCCAGATCATAACACGTAGTAGGTGACTATAATTTGCAAGATCAGATCTAGAACATGGATATAATGGTGATAACATAAACGGTTCAGATCTAAAATCATGGCACCCGGGCCCAAAGTGACAAGCACTAAGCATGGAAAAGTCATAGCAACATTAATCTCAGAACATAGTGGATACTAGGGATCAAGCCCTAACAAAACTAACTCGATTACATGATGAATCTAATCCAACTCCTCACCGACTAGCGAGCCTACGGAGAAATTACTCACTCCTGGTGGGGAGCATCATGGAATTGGCGATGGAGATGTGTTGGTGATGACGAAGATCGACGATCCCCCTCTCCAGAGCCCCAAACGGACTCCAGATCTGGCCTCCCGAGGAAGAATAGGAGACGATGGTGGATCCGTCTCGTGAAACGTGATAATTCTTTCTCCCTGATTTTTTTCTGGAAATATGGGATTTTATAGCATCGATTTGAGGGTCAGT
>NC_057807.1:434970714-434982522 GCF_018294505.1 Triticum aestivum | reverse complement strand
GGGTTGTGCCCACCCAGGTGCCCCCCTCATGTCCCTCCTGGCTCCAGAAATTCTCTTATTTGATATAAAAAATTCTCGCAAAGTTTTGTTCCATTCCGAGAACTTTTATTTCGGCACAAAAACAACACCATGGTAGTTCTGGTGAAAACAGTGTCAGTCCGGGGTTAGTTTCATTCAAATCATGCAAATTAGAGTCCAAAACAAGAGGAAAAGTGTTAGAAAAAGTAGATACGTTGGAGATGTATCACTAATCCTTATGCGGGAGATGGAACGAAACATCCTGACTTGCACTTTATATATGTGGATAAAATTTGTGGATTGTTTAAGCTTGCAGGTCTACCCGTGGATGAAGTTAATAAGAAGGTCTACCCTTTATCTTTGGGGAAAAACATTGACATGGTATAGGCTATGTGATGATATTGGAGCTTGGGATTGGAATTGATTGAAATTAGAATTTCACCAAAAACAATTATCCTATGCATCTAGTTCATCGTGATCGGAATTATATATATAATTTTTGGCCTCGTCAAGGAGAAAATATTTCTCTAGCTTGGGGGAGGCTTAAGTCAATGTTATATTCATGCCCCAATCATGATCTCTCGAGAGAAATTATTATTCAGAATTTTTATGCTTGACTTTCTCGTAATGATCAATCCATGCTCGATACTTCTTGTACTGGTTCTTTTATAAAGTAGACTATTGAATTCAGGTGGGATCTTTTTGAAAGAATTAAACACAACTCTGAAGATTGGGAACTCGAGAAGGTAAAGAGTCAGGTATAAAGCTTGAGTTTGATTGTGTTAAATCTTTTATGGATACCGATGCTTTTCGTAAGTTTAGCACTAAATATGGACTTGACTCTGAGATAGTAGCCTCTTTCTGTGAATCATTTGCTACTCATGTTGAGCTCCCTAAGGACAAGTGGTATAAATATCATCCCCCAATTAAAGAAGAGATTAAAGAACAAGCTATAGTTAAAGATGAAACTATCATTTACAATATTGACCCAGTTGTGCCTACTACTTATATTGAAAAACCACCTTTCCCTCTTAGGATAAAGGAACATTCTAAGGTTTCAGCTGTGGTTCACAAAAGTAATATTAGAGCACCTAGACCCTCTGAACAAATTAAAGTAGAACCTAACATTGCTATGGTTCAAGATCTCTTGGTTGATAATATTGATGGGCATGTTATTTATTTTTGTGATGAAGCTGCTAGAATTGCCAAACCAGATACTAAAGATAAAGATAGACCAGTTGTTGGCATGCCTGTTATCTTAGTTAAAATAGGATATCACTGTTATCACGGCTTATGTGATATGGGTGCTAGTGTTAGTGCTATTCATTTTACTCTTTACCAAGAAATTATGAATGATATAGCACCTGCTGAAATAGAAGACATTAATGTTACTATCAAACTTGCTAATAGAGATACTATCACACCGCTTGGGATTGTTAGAGATGTTGAATTCTTGTGTGGAAAAATAAAATACCCTACTAATTTTCTAGTTCTTGGTTCCCCACAAGATGACTTTTGTCCCATTATCATTGGCAAACCTTTCTTGAACACTATTAATGCTAAGATAGATTGCAAGAGAGAGACTGCCAGTGTTAATTTTGGTGATGTGTCTCATGAGTTTAATTTCTCCAAGTTCCATAGGCAACCTTGTAATAAAGAATTGCCAAGTAAGGATGAAATAATTGGTCTTTCTTCTATTGCCATACCTCCTACTGATCCACTAGAACAATATTTGCTTGACCATGAAAATGATATGCACTTGCATGAAAGAAATGAAATAGATAAAATATTCTTTGAGCATCAACCTACCTTAAACATGATTTGCCTGTTGAAACTCTAGGAGGTCCTCCTTCGCCTAAAGGTGATCATGTGTTTGAATTAAAGCAATTGCCCGATACTCTTAAATATGCTTATCTTGATGAAAAGAAGATATATCCTGTTATTATTAGTGCTAACCTTATAGAGCATGAAGAGAAAAGATTATTAAAAACTCCAAGGAAGCACCGAGCAACTGTTGGATACACTCTTGATGATCTTAAGTGCATTAGTCCCACTCTCTGTCAGCACGAGATTAATATGGAACCTGATGCTAAACCAGTTGTTGGTCATCAAAGATGATTAAATCCCAAGATGAAAGAAGTGGTAAGAGCTTAAATTAAAACTTTTGGAAGCAGGTATAATCTATCCCATAGTTGATAGTAGATGAGTAAGTCCTGTTCATTGTGTCCCTAAATGGGGAGGTATAACTGTTGTTCCTAATGATAAAAATGACCTTATTCCACAAAGAATTGTGACCGGCTATAGAATGGTAATTGATTTTAGAGAATTAAACAAAGCTACTAGAAAGGATCATTAACCTTTGCCTTTTATTGATCAAATGCTATAAAGACTGTCTAAGCACACACTTTTGTTTTCTTCATGGATATTCTGGTTTCTCACAACCTGATCAAGAGAAAACCACCTTTACTTGTCCTTTTGGAACTTATGCTTATAGACGTATGCCTTTTGGTTTATGCAATGCACCTGCTACCTTCCAAAGATGTATGACTGCTATATTCTCTAACTTTTGTGAAAAGATTGTTGAGGTTTTCATGGATGATTTTTCCGTTTATGGAACTTCTTTTGATGATTGCTTAAGCAACCTTGACCGAGATTTGCATATATGTGAGAAAACTAATATTGTCTTGAATTGGGATAAGTGCCACGTTATGGTGAATGAAGGTATTGTCTTAGGGCAGAAAATTTCTGAGCGAGGTATTGAGGTGGATAAAGCTAAGGTTGATGCAATCGACAAACTGACGTGTCCCAAAAATATTAAAGGTATTTGAAGTTTCCTTGGTCATGCTGGTTTCTATAGGAGGTTTATTAAAGACTTCTCTAAAATTTCTAGGCCTCTTACTAATCTTTTACAAAAGGATGTTCCATTTGTTTTTGATGATGATTACATAGAAGCCTTTGAAACACTTAAGAAAGCCTTAACTTTTGCACCTACTGTTCAACCACCTGATTGGAACTTGCCTTTTGAAATTATGTGTGATGCTAGTGATTATGTCGTTGGTTTTGTTCTAGGACAAAGAGTTGATAAGAAATTCAATATTATTCATTATGCTAGCAAAACTCTAGACAGTGCCCAAAGAAATTATGCTACCACTGAAAAGGAATTTCTAGCAATCGTGTTTGCTTGTGATAAATTCGGATCTTACATAGTTGACTCCAAAGTAATTGTTCACACTAATCATGCTGCTATTAAATACCTTATGGAAAAGAAAGATGCTAAGCCTAGACTCATTAGGTGGGCTCTTTTGATACAAGAATTGGACTTACATATCACTGATAGGAAAGGAGCTGAGAATCCCGTAGCTGATAACTTGTCTATGTCAGAAAATATCTTTGATGACCCACTACCTATTGATGATAGCTTTCCTGATGAGCAACTAGCTGCCATAAATGCTTCTCATAATACTCCTTGGCATGCTGACTATGCTAATTATATTGTTGCTAAATTTATACCACCTAGCTTTACATACCAAGAAAAGAAAAAAAATCTTTTATGATTTAAGACATTACTTTTGGGATGACCCACATCTATATAAAGAAGGAGTAGATGGTATTATTAGAAGTTGTATACCTGAGCATGAACAGGAACAAATCCTACAGAAATGTCAGTTTGAAGCTTATGGAGGGCATCATGCGGGAGATAGAATTGCACACAAGGTATCACAATCTGGTTTTTATTGGCCAACTCTTTTCAAGGATGCGCGTAAGTTTGTTTTATGTTGTGATGATTGTCAAAGAGTTGGTAATATTGGTAGACATCAAGAAATGCATATGAATTATTCACTTGTCATGTTTGGGGCTTTGATTATTTGAGACCTTCTCCTTCATCTAATGGGTATACACATATTTTGGTTGTTGTTGATTATATCACTAAGTGGGTACTAGCTATTCCAACTAGTAGTGCTGATCACAACACCTCCATTAAAATGCTTAAAGAAGTTATTTTCCCTAGGTTTGGAGTCCCAAGATATTTAATGACTGATGGTGGTTCACATTTTATTCATGGTGCTTTTCGTAAAATTCTTGCTAAATATGATGTCAACCATAGAATTGCATCTCCATATCATCCTCGGTCTAGTGGTCAAGTAGAATTTAGCAATAGAGAGATTAAATTGATTTTGCAAAAGGCTGTTAATAGATCTAGAAAGAATTGTCTAAGAAACTGGATGATGCATTATGGGCTTATAGAACTGATTATAAAAACCCTATGGGTATGTCTCCATATAAAATGGTTTATGGAAAGGCTTGCCACTTACCTCTTGAATTAGAACATAAAGCTTATTGGGCCATGAAAGAGCTCAACTATGCAAAGAAAAAGTTAAGAGATGGCATGACAAAAGAATCCAAAAGCGGGAATTTAAAGTTGGTGAATATGTTCTATTGTACAATTCTCGTTTCAGATTTTTTGCGGGCAAACTTCTCTCCAAATGGAAGGGGCCATATATTATCGAAGAATTTTATCATTCTGGAGCTATTAAGATCAATAATGCGGAAGGCACTAATCCGAAGGTGGTCAATGGGCAAAGAATTAAGCACCATATTTCAGTATGCCTATTAATGTTGAAACTAATATTATTCAAACCATGACACCGGAGGAACACATAAAAGAAACCTTCCAGAACACTCCAAAACCCTGAAAAGGAATAGGTACATGATACGGTAAGTATACGGACTCCAAAAATTCCGCAAAAATATTTTCTGTGAGTTTTGGAATATTAGAAAAAATAAAAATAAGAAACACCCAAAAGGCAGTCCCACAAGGAACCAGGGCACGCTTGCCCCACCAGGCGCGCCCTGGTGGGTAGTGGGGCCCTCGGGCATCTTCCCGACTCTGTTTTCCTTTCGTATACTTGTTTCCCAAGATAAAAATTATTTGTATACTCCCTCGGACGTATTTTTCATCGCAGCATGGATATATCCCATGTTCTTGTTTTGTGATGTTTTCTTGTCAGATCCAGATCACCAAGGCTCCACCAAGCTCCTCCAAGGACAAGTTCTTCGAGAAGGTCATCAACCCGTACCTACCGGAGGTGTTGAAGCACCCTCAAGCCATTGAGATGTGTGAGGGGGTGCTCCACATCCGGGATGTTCAAGGGCCCAAGAGGATAGGAAGCGTGGAGGCCAGGCTCGAGACGGTGGAGCAGGACATCTTCAAGTGCCAAGAGATGGTGGAGCATGGACTCAGTGCCAATCACTCTGTGATCATGGAATTCACCCGTGATCACATGGTGGATGGCCGGCCTATGAAGGACATCGTCTTCACGTTCAACGAGCAAATCAATTTTCCGCAAAGCCAAATCTATGATCTTCAAAATCAAATTTTCGAGTATGAAGCAAGATTTAAAGGTATGAGTTTAGCTGCCAGTTGCAGGACTCAGGAGACTCGGGCATCCTCTTATGATGGCGAGCCCCTACCCTGGAAGCTGGAGGACAAACTTACTACCTCAACATCATACTGCAGGTGGGACGACCTGCGGGCGTCCCTCATATTGCCGCATCTTCCCACATAATTATGTGGGACTGAACGGGCTTCCCACATAAATTATATGAGGTTATGTGGGCTGCCGCATACCCACTACATAAAAGAACACTTGCATTGTTGCAGACTATAACAGTACAACTTTTGAGAATTACATAACATACCCACATACTCCAGTACTCCACATGCCATAGACTTCATTATATGCTATAGCTCTACATAGTTTGAGCAGGACGGAGCATTCCAGTACACAGATTAGGCTACATCCTAGATGGACTTTTCTCATTTCTTCAAGATGTTCTAAACATCAATCTGGCGCCCAACATGGTCATCAAGCAAGACTGAAGTTCATCTTACTTGCTTCTTCAACTAGCTGAATAAAAGCTAACAAAAGAGAGAACAATAATAAGCATTCAGAACTTGTAATTTAGAAGTATAACACATAGAAAAAATATTCTTTTTTGCACAACTAGAGAACACAAGAATGCAACAGCTAGTACTATACAGTTAACACAAACAGCTAGTACTATACAGAGAAAGAAGTTGTAACTACTGCTATTGGTTTACAAATAAAGTGAACTCAAACACACACTAGTATATGTCAAGATTAGTAGTGGGTACTAGCATCAGATCTGATTTAGATGTATAGTAGAATCAGATTAGCAGAGGATACTAGTATATGTTAACATTTGAGAAGCCAGTGATGTTAAGTAGACACCAGCACTGCAACGAATTTCAGAAAGGTCAGTAGATAGAAAAAAATATCAGTCCACTAACCTTCAAACTATACTAGATTGTCACATTTTTTTGGTCGAGACAAATTCCAAGAATTTCGCATGACAGGGGACTAACCGTAACCTAACATTAGATAGAACAAACAGAAAGTTTTGGTTAGGACAAATCCCAACAATTTTTTTAACAACACCATGTATGAAGTAGAGAAACCTTTCACTGGTATTTGAGGATTATAAACAACAACAATCTTCTTGAACAACACGCAAGTCTAGATCTCAAGGGGATAATCAGATAACTACCTTGGCATGTTCTTCTTGAACAACATCAATCTTCTTCTTCTTCTTGCAGCCAGACCTTGGGAGTTCTTGTCGAGGTTGCTTCTTGCAAGCATCGCCGGTGACGACCATAGTGGAGGTAGACGACGACGCCGCTGGGGCAAGCATGGAGGAGATGAACAATTGCTCTGGTCCGGCAGTGGAGGAGTTGGAAGGCGGCGCTGGTGCAGCCATTAGGGAGGTGGACTGCGGCACTGGTGCAACCCTGGAGGAGGTGGGTGGTGGTGTTGGTGCGACTACGATGGAGGTGGAAGGCGTCGTTGCGGCGTCCATGGAGATGATGGATGTCGGTGCTGCGACGTCCATGGGGTAGGTGGACGGTGGCGCTAGACCGGCCATGGGGAAGGTAGATGCAGCGCGGTGGCGGTGATGGCGTACCCTACCATCGTGCAAAGAGGGGAACACCCGAACAAGGAAGATTGGGAGGAAGAATTAAGTGGGTTATGTGGAAGACGTGGGTTAGCCCACTTAGCCCACTTTTGAAACCACAGGTTACGCGGGTGTCCATGAATACAGATTAAGTGGGCTTTTATGCGGGCGCCCTGGACGGCCCGTGTCCACTTGCAACCTGACCTCAACACCACCACCATCATCATCATCACCAAAGAAGGAGACTTGAGCACATGGGTATGGGCACTCCCCTTGGCTTGTGCCAAGCTTGGGGGAGATGCCTCGGTATTGTATCACCATCACTTTTATTACCTTTACCTATCTTAGTTCGATCCTTAGTTATTTCATGATTTAGTTGAATAAAAGTTTAGTATGATCTATTTTTGAGTGCTAGTTTCGTGATATATCTATCTACGTAATCGAGTGAGAGTTATATAATGAAATTTAGTTTGAGTTTTTGCTTCTTTACTTTCTTGTTTCAATCAAAATAAAGGAAATAATGAAAAATATCATATGCTAATCTTATGGAAAGTAATGACATTACATAGGGAACAGTATAAGTGGTAAAATTTATTGCAAGTTGACGAACATAACATTGGTCAATGATGTAATTCATTAAACAATTAATAAGGGAAGAGAAGATTCACATGCAAATATACTATCTCGGACATATTTTATGATTGTGATCCCCCATTAAATATCTTATGCCAAATTGTTGACATTGGACAAGGAAGACAACGTAATGATTTATGTTCGTTCACATTCACATAGAAGTTATATTGTCATAGATCCTCTAACATGTGGTGCTTGCCCAATATCTTTGCTAGCCAAAAATCCGCACTAACTAGAGATACTACTTGTGCATCCAAAAACCTTAAACCCAAATTCATGTTTTGAAGGTCCACGATACCTACCTATGGATTGAGTAAGATCCTCCAATTAAGTTGTCATCGGTGCAAAAAGGGCAATAAAAATTGCCTCTAAATGTGTTTGATCTTTTAGTGCAAGGGAAATAAGCGTTGTATGAACTTGTGATGGCAAAGTAATAAAAGCGATAGACTGTATAATAAAGGTTGCTATCATAAGGGGCAATATAACATGACATTCTTTTGCATTAAGAGATTGTGCATATAAAACCAAAAAGCGCATGACAACCTCTGCCTCCCTTTGCGAAGGGTCTATCTTTTACTTCTACGTATTTATTTTTTATGGAAGAGTCAAAGTATTCTCCTCTATCCCTTTTTAGTTTCTCTTTTGCAAGCACCATGTGGTGGGGAAAGATCTAGGCATATATATCCAGTTGAATGTGATTGATCATGAGTTATTATTGTTGCCATCATCCTTGAGGTGAATAAGTTGGGAGGCGAAACTATAAGCCCATATCTTTCTATGTGTCCGGTTGAAGCTTTTTGCTCATATATATGATGTGAGTGTTCGCAATCATAGAAGACTAAATAATGGTTGAGTATGTGGACTTACCAAAAGGCTCCGACACGATACCCTTCCTAAAAATATGATGAATTGTAATTGCAAAGTTGACTAAGAACATAGTCTGTTTGCTTTCAAGAAAGATTACGCTTTATACTTCGATGTTGTGATGAATTGTTACTTGCTCATAAGAAGTTATATGATAAAGTTTATTTGCTATTCTAATAATAACCATGATGCTACTATGTCCGTATTTTGTTTTTATCGAAATCTCTCTCTCTAAACATTTGGGCATGATTTTCGATATCGGCTTTCGCTTGAGGACAAGCGAGGTCTAAGCTTGAGGGAGTTGATACGCCCGTTTTGCATCATGTTTTCCTACTATTAATTATAGTGTTTTTATTCATTATAACACTTTATGGAGTAATTCGAATGCCCTTTGTCTCATAATATGCAAGGTTTACACAAAGAGGGAGGATACCGACAACTGGAATTCTGAACCTGAAAAAGCTATGTCAGATATACCTATTCTGCACATCTCCAAATGAGCTGAAATTTCATGGAGAATTATTTCTGATTATATAAAAAATATTGGAATAAAGAACTAGCGGAGGGATAACCTAGGCGCCCACAAGGCACCTGGGCGCGCCTCCCCCCTCTGGCGCACCCTGGTGGGTAGTGGGGGCCCTGGCCCACCTCCGGTGCCCATCTTCTACATAAGGTCTTTTGACCTAGAAAAAATAAGGGGAGGACTTTCGGGACGGAGCGCTGCTGTCTCGAGGCGAAACTTGGGCAGGAGCACTTTTTCCCTCCATCAGAGCGATTCTGCCGGGGGAACTTCCCTCCGGGAGGGGGAAATTGAAGTCATCGTCATCACCTGAGTTCATCTCTTGTGATCAATCTTTGTATCAAAACCTCAGATTGGTACCTGTGGGTGACTAGTAGTGTTGATTACATCTTGTATTTGATACTAGCCGGTTTATTTGGTGGAAGATTATATGTACAGATCCATTATGATATTTATTACACCTTTGATTTTGAGCATGAATATGTTGTTTGAGTAGTTACTTTTGTTCTTGAGGACACGGGAGAAGTCATGTTGCAAGTAATCATGTGAATTTGATATTCGTTCGATATTTTGATGGTATGTATGTTGTGATTCCCTTAGTGGTGTTATGTGAATGTCGACTACGTGACACTTCACCATCTTTGGGCCTAAGGGAATGCATTGTGGAGTAGTTATTAGATGATGGGTTGCTAGAGTGACAGAAGCTTAAATCCTAGTTTATGCTATTTCATAGGGATTGATTTGGATCCATATGTTAAATGCTATTGTTAGATTTTATCTTAATTCTTCTTTCGTAGTTGTGGATGCTTGCGTGGGGGTTAATCATAAGCGTGAGGCTTGTTCAAGTAAGAAAAGCACCCAAGCATCGGTCCACCCACATACCATATATCAAAGTAGCGAACGCGAATCAAACCAACATGATGAAAGTGACTAGATGAAATTCTTGTGTGTCCTCGAGAACACTTTGCTTATTATAAGAGACCGTTCCGACCTGACCTTTGCCACAAAAGGATTTGGATACCTTGCTGCACTTTTGTTACCATTACTATTACTTTCTAATTACCAATTATCTTGCTATCAAACTACCTGTTACTAAAAATTTCAGTGCTTGGAGAAAATACCTTGCTGAAAACCGCTTATCATTTCCTTCTGCTCCTCGTTGGGTTCGACACTCTTATCGAAAGGACAACAATTGGTCCTCTATACTTGTGGGTCATCAATGACGATGGAAGGAGATGCCTTGGCGGCTGCGAGAACACCTTGGTCTTTCTTCCTAGTAAAGAAAGAAAACCGCATGCTTCTTTCACTTAGCTAGTTTGGAACATCCATCTACAACCACGATTACCAAATTCGGCGTCCTATATGTCTGCGGACCTAGGTGCGTATGCGGACAGTGATCGGTCAGTCCTCAAATTCTTGCCCGCATAGCCATGAACCTCATAGCCGGCACCCTATATCCATACTACACATGCAACGTTAAACTACTCTACATAGATCGAACAACAGACAAAGAAATCGGCATCAAACAGACAACGAAATGCACAAAAACCACATCATCCAAAAGATCACCAAGGTTCGTCACCAGAAATGTTCTAAGCTTAAACAACTAAAAAACAATGATAATAATAAAATGAGGAGGAACATCTTCACCACTTCCTCGTCGATTCTTTACCCTTCCGATCACTGGTGCAGCTGTAGGAGTCCGCGGTTGGTGGTGGATCAGTCGAGTTGTCATCAGAGGAGCTTTGGTCGTCGCTGTCGATGGATGAGGAGTCAGAGAGGATGATGCACCCCTTCATCTGTCCGACGGCCTTGTCCTACTATCGCTTGAGCTTCGCCACCCGATCCGCCTTCGTCGGCTCGCACTCTAACTGCTCAACGGTAAGCTGGAGCACCTTGTCATTCTTCCTCCTTACCCGACAATCGTCTGTCCCCGTCAACGTAAGCGACCGATGGTAGACCCAAGCGAAGAGCTGGTTGTCCTCGTCTGGCTCTGCTATCTACTACTACTTGTGATATTGCGTTGGTTTTTCCCTTGAAGAGGAAAGGGTGATGCAACACAACAACGGTAAGTATTTCCCTAAGTTATGAAACCAAGGTATCAATCCCGTAGGAGGATACACCAAACTATGTAAATAGTACCTTCACACAAATAACAAAAACTTGCAACCCAACGCGTAAGAGGGGTTGTCAATCTCTGCTCGGTATCGAGATAGATTAAATTGTATGAGATTTATAAATAGATCTGAAAGTGCTAGTTATCGACTAGAGGCACTACAATAAAAAGACACATCCGTGACATTTTGGGCCGGACGAATTTTTTTCCTGTCATACTTATGACACTTCTATGACGATAATTGTGACAAAACCCGGTATCATCATAGATGTGGTGGGCTCCTACTTCTATGACAAAAAATCATGACAGAAAATGGGCTTTTCATCCTGGGCGGGTCGGATACGCAACTGCATGACATTCTTTGGGCCGTCCATGACGGAAAAAACTTTGGTAGAAGCAAGGGCGACGAAAATATCGGGGTGTTCCCGGTTACGGCGGGTGGTCGGGGCCGAGCGATGCGCATTTCTCTCGTACACGTACGCGTGGGTGTGCGAGGCGTTGGGATCTAACTAAACCCACGCGAGGCGTTGGGCTCTAACTGAACCCGATCGATTGCATTGCATGCTACGCGTTACTGAAACCGAGCGATCAATCGATGGCTGTTAACTGAACCCGATCGAGTGATTCCTTCGCTACTGCTGCTAATTGAAGCCGATTGATGCTGCCTCTGGATGAACAATGA
>NC_057807.1:434955033-434970430 GCF_018294505.1 Triticum aestivum | reverse complement strand
TGAGCGGTGGGGGTGGATGAACAGAACCCCGTGGCGTTGTCTCTGGATGAATAGGACCCGATCAATCGAGCTGGTTGGGGCTGGATGAACAGGACCCCGTGGAGGGCTGGATGAATAGTAGATGGTGGAGGGGTGGATGAACAGTAGCCCGTGGAGGGGTGGTTGAACAGGAGCCCGTGGAGAGGGGTGGTTGAACAGTAGCCAGTGGAGTAGCGCGCGGTGGAGGCTGGATGAACAGGAGCCCGTGGATGAACAGTTGTAGGTGGAGGTTGGAGGAGGTCGACGGTGGATGAACAGTAGCCCATGGAGGCTAGAGGAGGTCGACGGTGGAGATGAACAGTATCTCGTGGAGTCCCGTTTTGCGGTACGCACACCCCTCCCGATGAACATGACCCCCGTTTCGACCATAGCGCTCCAACACAAGTCCGTTTCGTCCGTTTTGCGGTACGCCACACCCCTCCCGATCAACAGGACCCCGTTTCGACCGTAGGAGGTCCAAGACAAGTCTGTTTCCTCCGTTTTGCGGTACGCCAGACCCCTCCCGATGAACAGGATCCCATTTTGAACATGGCCGGTCGAACACAAGGCCGTTTCCTCCGTTCTGCGGTACGCCAGGCCTCGTTTCCATCGCATGTTCCGTCCAAGCCGGTTGGCTCCCATGCGTTTCATTGCCTCCCGATGAACACGATGCATTCCGTTGCCTCCCCATGAACACGACGCATTCCGTTGCCTCCCCATGAACACGACGACGACGCAGTTTCTCCGTTCCGACCCAGCCATGTACATGAGCCCTGGCCATACGTATGCGCAAGTAGGCGTTCGAGACCCCGCCCGTATGTACGTACATTGCCGTATTTTCTTTCTTGCTCCCTGGCCGTTGTACATATGTGTAAATGCTACGTGCGCGCCTCTACTACGACACATGCACGCCTCTACTATGACACGTGTGTGCCTCTACATCGACCAGTATATATGTACGGACACGTTTGCGACCAGAATGACAACGCTACATACGCTTCGACCAGGTGGGTCCTGACTGTCAAGCACTTCCTTGCGTGCGAAGATGTAGCTAGTGGGTCCCAGCAGTCAGGGGGGCGAATCATTTTTTTGCCCGGACGCGCTTCCTTGCATGCGAAGATGTAGCTGGTGGGTCCCAACAATCAGGAGGGAAACATTTTTTTCGCGAAATAAGGTGGCCCGTCTGGTGGGTCCCCACTGCCAGGTGGAGGAATAATTATTTTGCGCGTAATAAGGAGGCACTTCCTTGCGGCTGCCGTGGACCCAGCTGTCAGCCTCTCCACGTATAGTACTCTTCCGATGGAATTCGGTCGTTGACCACATTGACCACGCCATGAGGAGAGCACCACGACGGTGGACGACGGAGAGGCCTAGGAAAGGGACGACACAGAGCCGAGGAAGACGCGACAGTGGATGCCCAGACGGAGAGGAGTACGAGGGTTCACTGGTTCGGCTGCGGTGTGAGGCTGCCATCACCGCAGAATAATAGGGGGTGTGGGTGAGTGAGGGATGGCCTGGCCAGCGGTGGGAGTAGTAGGTGGCGGTGAGGCCTCCACGGCATCACAGCCGGCCATGGGAGGCAGGAGCATGCGGCACGACCGGCGCTGCTTTGGGCGGCTGGAGCAAGAAGACCAGAGGTTGAAGAAGCACTTCAGCCATTGGATGGACATCATACGGTCACTAGAGCTAGAATCGTTCATATTGACTAAAGTTGACAAAGGCCTCCATCCCAGTCAACTTAGTAGGCCCACTAGTGAGCCTCCCACCAAGGTGGGTCCCAGCTAGCACGGGGGGTATTTATTTTTTTGCGTAATAAGGAGGCACTTCCGGCGGGTCCGAGCTAACAGCGGGGGGAATGTTTTTTTCGCGAAATACGGTGGCCTAACCAGTGGGTCCCAGCAGTCAGGGGGAAAACATTGTTTTGCCAAATACGGTGGCCCGTCTGGTGGGTCCCAGCAGTCAGGGGGAAACGTTTTTTCGCGAAATACTGGTGGCCCGTCTGGTGGGTCCTTCCTGTTAGGTAGAGGAATAATTATTTTTCGCGTAATAAGGAGGCACTTCCTTGCGGCTGCCGTGGACCCAGCTGTCTGCCTCTCCACGTATAGTACTCTTCGGATGGAAGTCGGTCGTTGACCACATTGACCACGCCGCGCCGAGAGCACCACGGCGATGGACAACAGTGAGGCCTAGGAAGGGGACAACACGGAGCTGGGGAAGACGCGGCAGTGGATGCCCACGCGGAGAGGAGTATGAGGGTTCACTGGTTCGGCTGTGCTACCGTCGCCGCAGAATAACTAGGGGTGTGGGTGAGTGGAGTGGAGGGATGGCCTGGCCAGTAGTGGGAGTAGTATGGGGGCGATGAGGCCTCCGCGGCAGCACAGCCAGCCACGGGAGGAAGGAGCTGGCGGCACAACCGGCGCTGCTTTGGGCGGCTGGAGTAAGAAGACCAGAGGTTGAAGAAGCACTACGGCCGTTGGATGGGCATCGTACGGTCACTCGAGCTAGAATCGTGCATATTGACTAAGTTGACAAAGCCCCCCGTCCCCGTCAACTTAGTAGGCCCACTATACTGGGTCCCAGCTAGCAGGGGTAGTATTACTTTTTTTGTGCGTAATAAGGAGGCACTTCCTTGTGTGCAAAGATATAGCTGGTGGGTTCGAGCTGTCAACGGCGATAACATTTTTTTCGTGAAATACAGAGGCCCTTTTTGTGGGTCCCAGATGTCAGGTGGAGGAATCATTATTTTGCGCGTAATAGGGAGGCATTTCCTTGTGTGCGGCCATGGACCCAACTGCCAGCCTCTCCACGTACAGTCCACTTCAGATGCATGTCGGTCGTTGACCATGTTGACCACGCCACGCCGAGAGCACCAGGGCGGTGGACGACGGCGAGGCCTAGGAAGGGAACGACATGGAGCCAGGGAAGACTCGGTAGTTGTTTCCCACGCGGAGGGGAGTATGACTGTACGAGGGTTTTCTGGTTCGTTTGCCGTCGCCAGAGAATAACAGCAGGTGTGGGTGAGTAGAGGGATGGCTAGGCCAGCGATGGGAGTATGACTGCATGAGGGTTTACTGGTTCATCTGCCGTGGCCAGAGAATAACAACAGGTGTGGGTGAGTAGAGGGATGGCTAGGCCAGCGATGGGAGTACGGTGGGGCGGTGAGGCCTGCGCGGCAGCACAGCCGGCCGTGGGGAGGAGGGAGCGGGCACTCCCGCCGGCGCTTGTTTGAGCGGCTGGAGTAGGAAGAGCAGAGATTGAAGAAGCACGACGACCGTTGGATGGACATCCAACAGTCACTGCTTGTGCGTCGACCTTTTTTTTTAGGAAAGCCACAAATCTGTGAAAAATAGCATACATTCCATCTGCCATTATTTCTAATAATTTATAGCCCATTTGCTAATTCTTACGGTTTTTTGGAGCCCATATTCTTTTTATTAGCATTACAGCCCATATTGTGGCCACGGTTAAAAAATTACACGCAATTTTGCATATGTCGGTGCGGTCTGAACTGTTTTTAATCCCAAAATTTCGAGTCACATTCAGACTGATTTTAAAAATAAATGTATATCAATATAAAATCCAATAAATTGTCCACGCATAAAAATTAATGCAATTTAAAATCTCAAAATGAAAAAAAGTTATTTGAAATTAATTGCCGGTTTGATGTGTTTTAAAAATGTACAACCCATTTCTCATTACCGATAGGCCATTTTCTCGGCCAGCCGAATGAAGCTCTCCTCGTCTTGAAAGATTTTGCAGCCCAGCAGGCCTGACAAAGCGAGTTACTTGACAAATCACAAAAAAATTGGGCTAGCCATTTTCAGAAAGAAAAAAAACTACTGGGCTGGTCTGTGGTAAACATAAAAGAAAAGGCTGTCTAGACAGGCCAAAGTGTCCCGTACAGCCCAGTTGACACCTTGCTTCCGTCTCAAAAACAAATTAGGTAAATGCCACTCCAATTATGGCGATTCATAAAAATGCCACTGCAATTTCCAAACTCTAAAAAATGCCACTGCAATTTTTGCAAACTTTGAAAAACGCCACTACAGTTTGCAAACTTTGAAAAATGCCACTCCAGACTTCGAAAAATGCCACTAGAAATGGCATGAAATGGCAGTTTTCAAAGTTTGGAAATTGCAGTGGCATTTCTCGGAAACACCAGATTTGGAGTGGCATTTATCAAATTAACCCAAAACAAAAATCACTGGGCGAGCTGCTGGGTCCCTGGTGTCAGCCGCTCGTTGTGCAATTCTCTTGTTTATTGACTACGTCGACAATGGCATGGGACCGAGATGTCAGAAATCCATTAGGAGGAGCCATTTTTTTATTGGCTTGAAATAAGGAGGCACTTGCTTGCGTACTGCTATGACCTTGGCAGGTACCTGCTGTCATCTTCTCCACGTACAATCATCTCCTGATTGTGTACGTGTCAACTTGGTAGGCCCACAAGTCAGCCTCTAAACCCGTGGACGACAAATACAATCCATTTAAAAAAATAACAGCCCATTCCATACGTTCAAACAGAAAGTTCAGCATTCAGAGCAAAGTAACAGCTCTTATCCACATATAGAGTACTGAACTTCCACGTTGACAACCAGCATAGCCAAGTTAACTATATACTCCCACTAATACTCTAGTAGCGTACAAGTACTAACTTACCCTTAGGTAACTAGACAATGCTGGTCGCCATCTGCGGTACACGCTAAACGCCAGCACCAGCGTCCTGCGCCTCGCCTCGGACTTGCCAGAGGTGCGATAGGGCGCGTTGCTCGCGTGCGTTGGCCCTTTCCATGCCGGCGTGGTCCACCGAAGCTTCGGCTTCCAAGCGGGAAACCCACTTGACGAGCTGGTAGTAAAAATTAGCGTCACGAACACGTGTGTGCCCGACAGCCTCCAGGGCTATTTGTCGGGCGCCGGCCTCCACGTAGTCGGCCCAGTTGCGGGCGCTCTACTCGTGACTCAGAGTGTCGGTGCGCTGCTCCTCCATGTCCCGCTGGCGGCGCAAATCGGTGATACTCTGCTCCTCCGCCAGGCAGTCGCGCTCCAACAACTCCTGCTCCTCCGCCAGGTGGTCACGCTCCAACAAGTCCTCAATCTCCGCATTGCCATCTAAAGACAGATAGAATGCCTCCTCCCTCCGTCTGCCTTCCGATGAAAAACCGAACACTAGTTCCGGCGGTGACCGCCTCCGGCCTCGCCTATCGCGGATGGGCGGGGGCATGGTGGACGTGGCGAGCAACGTCGGGCCGGTGGGGGCCTATGAGGATATGGCGAGTTGGGTCACGGTGCCACCGGAGAAGGCCGGGAAACAGTACTTATTGGCGGAACGTAGGGCGACGATCATCGGAATTCAATGCATAAGCAGGCATGGCTTAGCGCGCCACCTTGCCGTGGAAAACTAGAGAAACTGAAATTATGACTGTGCCGTCCCATCCCGTCTGGGTCGCACGCCGGCATGACGGTCAAATGAGTGCACTCGAATCAACTCCCTCCTTGTCAATAATGATTCCACGGATTTAAAAAGCCTGCAACAATTAAAGTACATCTTTTTTCGCATTAGTTAGCTACCTTAATTACGGCCGGCTGCATGCAGGAACTCAGAATCGCTCGCAGCCAGTATGCGGAGCAGCATGCAATGAGTCACAGCCGAGGGAACACATGCAACCACTTAAATCACTGGAATTAATGAGGCTTAAACTTCTGCATGCCATTAATTATTGCCATGCCTTGGTCTTGCTGCTTTGCTCACGGGACTAATAAACCCAGACGGAGGGAGTACCTTGGTTGGTGAGAGGTTTGAATTAAGCCCTGCAAACCGGACAGGAGGTACTAGTACGTTGGTGATCCTCTATTTATTCATGTAGGATCGAGTAGGTCGTTTCTTTAATTGAGCCCTGCACACCGGGAAGGAGGTAGTACGTGCGTGATCCGCTATTTATCCGTGTAGGATCGAGTAGGTAGGATAGTGTAGCTTGTCAGTTTCTTCAGAGGTAGGCATTTTTATTCAAAAAACTGCCACTTTAGATCTTGCATCGCAAATAAAACTGCCGGGAGTGCATTAGTAGTCTAGCTAGTGATTGATCAGTAACTTGTAAACACTGAGCGAACAGAAATAAGTAACTATTAATGCATCTCAATGATTCATAGATCATATACAAATATGTAGCTCAAAAAGCAAAGCTCAGCCACTTCGGATCTTGCCTCGCAACTAAAACCAACTAGTACGATTCCCATACATAAGATCAACATGTTAATGCATCTCAATGATTCACAGATCATATACAAATATGTAGCTCCAAAAGCAAAGATCTAGAAAAAACATCTGTTCTTCCTACTAACATGGAAGATTCTCTTGGACAACATTCAGTATAGACTGAAAGACAAATTTGTTTGTGAAGTCTACAATTCCTGTTGCAAACGTAAGTGGTTTTACCTACAGCTGGAACCATGAGAATGAACCACACATGATGGAGGAACATCCACTGCAATATGATTTGGTCTTCTCTCGATCACACCGCGAGACTATTTTTGGAATACAAACTTTAACTTAGGCAAAATGATGCCCATTGTATAATCAGACCAAAGCAATGAAGCACCTAGTGTTGGCCAATAAATAGTATAGTACTACTTTTCTGCAGTCCATGAAGTGACTATCCAATCTTCCTGTGTCTATTTTCAAATGGCACTGCATCCAGTGACTATACTATTCTCTTGTGCAGTTCAACCAAAATTGTGGTCACTTTGTTTGTTTGCCAAATAGCAACGGGCAGACATCTCCGTCTGCACAAATATCAAGGAGCTAGTAAACTATACCACACCTTATATTTTCGGTTTAAACATGTCTCTTCCGCTTAGCATCTGTCATGTTCTGCACTGGACAATTTGATACAGTTATGTTTTGCCCTGGACAATTTCATACTGAATTGATTTATTGGTTCACAGCAGAAATATAGCGCCTATTCTTCATCAGACCAAGGATAGCCATGTTCGCACTGATGGAAGAGGTGAAATCGATACAACCGAAATTGAGCATCCAATCATTGAATCCTGTCCTGCACCTCCAATGTAGGTCCACCCTGCCAATAAATTCACATGCAAACCACTAGTATTACTATCTAATGACAGTACAAAAAGAGTAGCAAGATAGTAGCAACCCATGTACCTTCGTAATGAACATCTCATAGTGCCACCAATTGGATATAAAGGTTTGGAAGAAAACATGCTCCTAATGTTGAACCAGTTGGATTTTTTGTGCAGTTCCACTAAAATCGAGCATCCCTGTTTGCATAGATACTGAAAGTGTGACTACTGTAAAAACGACACTAGTTGAAGCATAGACTCACAAATATAAGCATTCCAATTTCTTAATGGAAAAGGTAGCAAGACTGTTTCTAACCACCTGTTTGAAGGAATAAATAAGGCAACAACGGCTGATGTCAGAAAGGCATATATAGTTCTTTTTGAAATAATGATCGACTCCTGACCTTTCCTCTTCTTTTAAGCATATTTTGTGTAGTTCAACTAAAATAAAATGCCATCATCGCCTTGACAAGTCAGTGACACTGTACAAAAGGAAATGACTTAACATTACATCATGATGTCAGGTATGTAGTCGAGAGGCATTAGAGACAAACATACAGACCTCCTCCGATAACATAATGAACATTAATTTTAACAAAGGTGTGACTAGCTTTACCGGGATAATTTGAGTGAACTCTACACCCTCTGTTCCTTAATATAAGACGTTTTCACGGTTCAATTTAAAGTATGCAAACGTTTAGTATTTAGAAAAACAGGTAGTAGTTTTCTTGAGCACATATGTGGGAAAGCTTGCCACACTTTATTTATGTCCATACGCTAATGCAACACCATTCGAATACTAAAAATATACACTAATCCAGTGGCTAGTGCAATAGTAGAGTAGTTTGTTTATTATAGGGTACAGTACAATGGTTTTACTGAACAGATTTTAATGAACTCTAGCAGTGGAAGATTTCTATAAGAATTAACAATACAAAATGTAAAGGTAACTAGTTTCAGCATTGGTATATTAGCTGTGCATGAGCATTAAACCAAATACAAAAGTCTGAAGGTAACTAGCATTATTAACTAATGACAGTATAAAAAATTGCAAACCATGTACCTCCAAGGTAAATATCATTTCGAACTCGTGGGGACCTTAAAAATTGCTATCCCAATCTTGATAATAAATCAAACATAAAAACTTGATCGAACGAATCAAGAGAACAGTCGGAGGAGGAGGTGCCCACTCTTGACCTTTCCTCTCGTCTTCATAATTTTTTGTGCAGTTTAACCAAAATAAAATGATATCAGCGCCTTGGCATTTTGGTGACACTGTACAAAAAAATTAACTTATCTCATGAAAGTGAGGTATGTAATCTATAAGCATTAACAGTGCAAAAATCTGAAGGTAGTAACAAGTTTCATCGTTGATATACTGGCTGTGCAACAACATTAGAATGCCTTAGCTGAAAAATCTTTAATACATCCACAATCAACAGCTAACCCTGAAATAATCCAGTGACATTAAATGGCATTGCTTAAATTTATTGGTGGCATTAGACTGAGTGTGGTATTAGTTAAATGTGGCATCACTTTAGTAGTAGCATTGCTTGACTCGACTGCAGGCGTTATACTAACAACAAAAAAGTGGCAATAAGAGCATGTGAGGCCCATTCGGACAGTGGGCGCACCAGTACGATGTATCTCCATGGACGCAGAGTGGTGAGGGAGGTATGGTTGCCCAAAGCAACAAATATCCAGGCAACATATGTGGATTATGTCCCATTTTTGTTCTCTTTAGCCACCTTTTTCCTATGTGGGGACAACAAACCGATCGACCTGGTCATTCTCTATTGCGTTGTCATGCCTTTCTACCCTTCTTCAACCAAGAGACACGAGACTCGTTCCTTAGCTACTGATTTCCCCCTTTTCAACCTAGATGCGGGTTCGATGCCTACTCTCTTGGACAGTACAGTCTCCCTTGCTTTCCTTATTCAACCCAGACATGGATTAGTCTGCATGAAGTAGGGTTTCCTTTAATAGTGCAAATTAAGGTTTTCGTCTGCGTGGCCAGCAGAGCAGAGGATAGCAAATTGGGAAGATGGTGGAGTGGAAAAAGATCCACATGCAACAACGTGGCAGATGGGGTAATAGAACAAGAGTATGGTTCGAAAAGAGGTAGCATACCTGAGGATCGGCGGGAAATGGCTTCACTCGTGGTCGTCGTCCTACGCACACACTACGGCAGCGAGCTTGGGGATGGAGGCCATCCCGCGCGGGTGGTAGGTCCGAGAGGACGACCTTGCCATCAGTGTGTGACCTCGCTCGCCGATGACGAGTGCATCAATGCTGCACGTCCTTTTCTTCCCCGGCGACTCTGTGACCACCGGTGAGGAGGGAGAGAGAGGCCGTATTTTTTAGATCTGGAGAGAGGGTGATAGTGTGAGAAGCAAGTGGGCAGCCCTTAGCAAGAGAGCGCCGAAGCTCCAACCTATATATCTTTTTTATACTACTAGTACTGGAGGTGGAGTAGTGGTAGAGTAGTTTATATTTTCTCTGTGTACAGTACCAGTTAGCCGTGCTTCAAATCTGAACGGCACGCCATTAAAAAAATAGAGGTCGATAACTAATGCAGCACCTCGGGCCAATGCGGCCAGATCGCATTTTGCACGAGAAATTACACACCATGTTTCGTTGACATGTGGTCCCGTTCCAACATATCAGTGAGACGACGGCGAGTCCTTTTCTACTAGTATTTCCGAATGGACATGTAGGCCGGGGCGCCTCTTCGTGTACCATGGCAAACTGGCAACCGTCCACAGACTCTTCGCCTTTCCCTCTCGATTTGGAATTGCTGACGCACGCTCTTCCTCTCCCTCCTCCATTTTCCTTCACCATTCCTTCTGCCATTGTTCGATCGTCTTCTCCATGGAGGGAACAGGCCGAAAACGACCCCGTTATTCTTGCCCCGATCTGAAAGATGACTTGGTGGAGGAACTCATTGATCGGTGCGATGTCATCACCTCAGCTAGCATGGCAGGTTCATTCAAGACCATTCTCGACTCAACTAATAACATAATTACAAGGAACCCAAGGGTCAAGGAGTGGTTTGATCTCCCCTATCTTCTCCGCCGTCACCCTGATGACTGGCGCGGGGACGACGGAGGCCTCGCCTTGTGCAAGTTGATGCCGCTTGATAATGATACGTATGATGTTAAGATGTCATTGCTTGAGGGTAAGGCTTGGGCAGGCGCAAATGGAGATTGGGTTGTTTATATTTGGTCCAACTGCGAGTGGGAACTTGTGAATGTGTACACTCGTCAACGGGTTCCACTTCCAAAAATCTTAGCAGACTGCCCAGAGGTTGAGCACACCGGTATTCTACGCACGTTCAAATACGATCATGGTGACTGTATTCTACGGAAGATAGCAATTTGTCGAGTTCCCAACCGCTCTTGGAATTACAAGAACTATGTAGTTGTTGCTATCTTCGACAAGCTTGTTGCCGTCTTCATGGTTCGACTGTATGGATATTGCTCAAAAATCAGTTTCTGTACACGGATGAGTACTGTGATGCAATTCAATACGAGGGCCTTGTGTTTGCTTCCACCACTCATGGCACTTTTTTGCATGGGATCCTCGTAGTTTTGGTACGTTTGTCTTCCACCATAATTATAATTGTTTCATCCACATGCATGCAGGTTAGCAAGTTTCCCTTTACTAATTAACCTTCTTCTTGTGTTTCCAAGGTCCTGTGAACATTCCACCACCTATACTTGAAAATTTTTATAACCAAGGGGGAGATGACGATGGTGATGATCACGAGCATGAGGACGAGCAACGCCCATATACTCTGTGGCGTCTGGCAACTAATTCCGATTGATCACATCTTCTTGTGTGTATATAGCCCACTGATGATGTTACTACTAAGGAAGCAGGTGTAGTCTCCCATGGTCGCACTCTCCGGACCTATTCCAACACCTGTTGCATGGTATTCGGGATGGATACTAGTGTGCTAGCGCCAACACCTTCTCCCTTGTACAGAATTGATAGTCTTGGAGAAAATTCGCTCTTCCTTGGACAAAACTATCCAATGATGGTGAAAGGCGATCCAACTGTTGTTGACGCAACATTACTAGTACCATTTATGAGAAGCAACTACATCTATACCTCGGACTTTTGGGTGGTTCCCTACCCTGGTACTGATATAGTAGGCCGCTTCAGCCTGGATGATCAGTCCTGCGCTGGTCTCGAGATTGACAATGGATGGCCTGTCCCAGAGAATCACTTGTGGTTCAAAGCAAGCGTTTCGAACGCCGAGGATTGGTTGAGTTGAAGTTCATTTCATTGCTTGTTATTTGTTGTGTGACAAAAACTTTAGTATTTATAATGTATCCTCGTTGTCGATGTGGGTTGATGACCTGTTGTATGTAATAAAATGATATGCCTGTGATAAACTTACTAAATTTATGAATGGCTTTCGAGTCGCTTCTCTGAGTGAGTGGTGCGACAAGGCAAAAAAGTATTTTCCGAATACATAATTGTACGTGCATTGCAATAGGTCATCGGATGAGGCCAATCAACAATAGTAGTACACTATTTGTACTAGCTTCACATGCTTCGCGCGTCGAGCGTTTGTTTTTACTGTAGCCATATGTTAATGTGTTCGCTGTACGTAACCAGCACCTCGAATCCTCGATACTACTAGTAGGAGTACTATATAAGTAGTAGGAGTAGTAGGGTGGCATCGGCCAGAACAAGCATTCACGCCCAGGAGTACGGCACACGCCACCAGCACGACATCCATCTGACACCATATTTCTTGGAGTCCGTGCTAGAGCAATCAACCTCATCGTTTCTCTAACTTCAGCCATCACGCGGTGGGCGAGGTGGGGGTTTGACGATAGTCGGTTTTCTCAACTGCGGTCCCACTTGTAAGGCCAACTCCAACGCATGACCCCAAACAGACCTGCATTTTGCACGAACTCCAATGATAATTTTGACTAGAAAAGCAAGACCAAAGAAAACAAGAACCACAAGAACACATTTTAGAAGATATCCAACTTCCATAATTTCTCCTGAAAGTTGGATTAGTGCCTTCTCGATCCATTCATTGTTGATCTGCGGAGGCTGATCTTGCGTGTTTCTTTCTTCTTCGAGTGTAAAGAAGTAGATGTTGCTTCCTCACATCTAGTCTCATGTCTAGCCTCTATTCTAGTAGGAGTATTAACAAGTGCACTAGTCTCATCTCTAGCCTCTATGCTAGCTAAAAGTGCTAGAACATCTACTAAATTGCGCTCTATCAATATATTGATGTACTCTTCTTCCTAATACCAAAACTTGCATCCATTCTACTCCCTCCGTTCCACAATACATGCCTTCTATTTGTCAAAATATAGATGTATCTAGACATGTTTTAGTATATAGGCACATCCATTTTTTGACAAATGGATGTCAAGTATTTTGGAACGGAGGGAGTACACAATAAATTTTTTAAGTTAGCACAACTAGTCTAATCCGAGAGCACAACCGAAGATTTGGTCGGGTTCTTCCTCCTTTTGCGGACACGTGGGACACTAGCATCTAGGTCATGTCATGCAAGAAAATAGAGTGGTAGTTGAAGCCACGTGATGTGCATCTTGGGTTAAACTATAAATAGAATCTTACTACTCTTGAGTAACTCCTAAAGCGGCCACAAAAGATCTTTATTGGATTTGTTTTTCATCACCAGCACGTCGAGGTGAAAGATGTGCATGTTCAGTGGGTCCTCTTGCGTTTTCAATCACATGTGGGATTGCATGTGAGCAAACAGATGATGCGCTCCGCGCGTCCGCTGGCTAGATGAGAATCGAGATAGAGGAGGGCTGAGCACAGACTCCAAGAAATTTGTTCTATGTAACCAGCACCTCGATATAGGCTCGATATAGTGGGGTGGCATGGGCCATAACTAGCATTCATGTCTAGCAGTACAGCACATGCCACCCACACAGGTCCCAACCGACACCAATTTTCTTGGAGTCCATGCTACAGCCATCTCTTCTTCCTCCTGTTTTCTTAGCCATCGCGTGGTGGGGGTTTGCCGATAGTCGGTTTGCTCAACTGCGGTCCCACTTGTAAGTGAAAATGCAACACCGCACACATTCCCCCTTGAGCGGCGTGCCAGACCAACCGAGTGGGGGTGCGACGCGAACACGACAGCCTTTTCGTTTTGAACTCGTAACTTGTAAAATTTGGTTCTGCTCCATGGCGCGACCGATAGATAGAAAATAATGATTTTGCCTACACTACTAGGGAAAAGCGTAGAAGCAGCGCGTGTTTTAGGCCTATCAGTAGCGTGGGGACCAACGCTACTAATAAGGCGCAACAGCTAACATATAGCAGTAGCGCCTGTCATCCCACGCTACTGCTATACATGAATAGCTGTAGCGCTCTTTAGAGAAGGGCGCTGCTGATATTATCTGCAGCGCTGTTTACAAGGAAGCGCTACTGGTAAGGCGGCGCTACTGCTAAATTCCCCCCCCCCCTCGCTACTACTAGTTTTATTAGTTTTTCCCCTCCATATTTGTTTTGTATTTTAATAGGCTTTATACAATAATCTTTAGCATATCATACACATATAAATGTAATCATAGCATATACATACAATTAGTCTCATCAAATCATGTCATCATCATAATCATCATCCAACACAAAAATGGTCTCTCGTCATCATCTCGAAAATAGTGATACAAGTCTCAATTACTTGCAAATACATCGTCATCCATCTAAACAATGATATACGCGAGAAGAGCTATCACTTTGAGTACATGAGTTCGTATCCCTCTCTTGCATTAGCGTGAACCTAAACTAACTACTGCCTGTCGCTCGGAAACCAGAAACCGGTACACCTAGGCCTGACACTCTGGCCACTCGTCATATATATACTCCTGGCGTAGCACTTTTTCGCCATCTATGATCTATGCACCTGCATCGTCACATGAGTCGATGATATGCAACATATATAGTTGAGCAACAGAAAGAGACAGAACCTTGTCCTTCATCGTTGCGAGCCATGTTTCCTATGATTAAATCTTGTCAATTAATTCTAGACCTAATAAAATGAATAATGACATAAAAAGGCCTATTTTTTTGTAGGAACGTTGACTCCTTCCTGGTGCGGCAAATCCCGGGCACTCGATACGTCCTAGTTTGTAGCACAAGTCATGCCGAAATTCTTGGAAAATTTCGGCATGACCTTTGCTAAAAAGTGGACAAATCGAGAACCTGAAATTTGCCGGAACAGAAACGAATCAACATTCCAGCAAAACATAGGCCACTCAGCATCATTCCCTGGAAACAACAAAGCCACTTGGGCACAATCGAACCACTTCAATGAAAAGATATAACATGAGCAAACACTATTGAGGAATTTGCATATAACATGGCCACTTCAATGAAAAGATATAATCAACAATAATGGAATATGAAAATGAACATCAATGACAAATATCATATAAAAACATTCTTGTTTTTTGTTTACATAGCAACCATTAGTTTGACCATGTTTTTGAAAAGAAAAACAATTCTATTTTTTGTTTATAGCTAAATGCCATAGCTACTGTTTTTCTATTTATAGCTAAATACTTTTGTTTTTTTGTCTAAAGCTAAAAGTCTAGGAACTCCATTTTCTCTAACCCTTCTGACCTCACCAAAATTTCCACAGCAAGACCTTAGTACCTACACCCAATTTCTTCAAAAAAATTCAGGTCCATAGTCCAAATAATTCAAATTTCATTTGAATGAAATTTGGAACAAATTCAGGTCCGTAGTCCAAATATTTTTTATAGCTAAGTGTTTTTTGTTTATAGCCTCTGTTAATTTAAATCAAAATGCTACTATTATTTATATACCCTCTATTAGTTTAAAGCTAAATGGAATTACTGTTCAGGCATTTTCATAAAAATTGCCCTAGCTAATTTCCTAAAAAAATTGCTAATCATTTTTCCTAAATGCTATAAAATGCCTACTGCCCTAAAAAAATCTAGGGTTCATATGAACACCTAGGGTTCATATGAACATCAACACAGTATCAACATATATATGAATTTCCATAGTAGAGAGAGAGAGGAGGGTAGGGGAAAGGAGAGGCAGAACCTTACGGTCGGCGGCGAGGGCAGGCTCTGGCTCGGGCGGCGGCGGTGAGGTCGAGGGCAGCGGTGGTGAGCTCGAGGGAGGTGACGGTGAGGTCGACGATCGGCCTCGGGCGGCGGCTGTGAGGTCGAGGAGGCCTCAGGTGGGGGCGGTGTGGTCGAAGGCGGCAGGGCGACGGCGGTGTGGTCGAAGGCGGCAGGGCGACGGCAGCGATGGAGCAGTTGGG
>NC_057807.1:434952989-434954759 GCF_018294505.1 Triticum aestivum | reverse complement strand
CGAAATTGTGAGGCCGGGCTGCCGGGATTTGAGTCAAACTAGAAGTAGCGTGTTTTGCCGAAACGCGCTATAGCTAAGATAGCTATAGCGTGTTCCAGAGAAATGCGCTACAGCTATTCCTTTCTGTTTTATTTTTTTTCTTTTGTTTTCTTTACATTTTCTTTTTTTCATTTCTCCTTTTTCTATTTCTTTCATTTTCATTTACTTTTCTACTTATTTTTCTATTTATTTTCTTTTTCATAGCAGTAGCGCTCTACAGCATAAACGCGCTGCTACAAAGTTTTTAGCAGTAGCGTGCTTCTGGGAGAACCGCTACTACTATTCCTAGCCTACCGACACTAGTGAGGGAATTTTAGTAGTAGCGCTTTTCTGTGCAGACGCGCTACTGCTAAAACAATGGTTGTAGCGTGGTTTTGCAACAAGCGCTACTACTGAGTAGCGCTAGTGCCGAGTTTTGACCAACGCTACTGCTATACCTCTGTGTATAAGGCTTTCCCTAGTAGTGCTAGAGTAATGAGAAGTTTGGTTCTGGTGCCGTTCATGCATGGAGTACGTACGAAAATTATGAAGTTGATGCGAAAGGTAAGATAAGTACTAGTAGTACCATATACTATTACATGGATTTGACAGAAAGATAAAAATATATATGGATCCATCAACGACATCCTCACGCCCTAGTGCGTCGGGTCACGAACCGACGTGTGAGGAGCAGCGACATTGGCGGTGAGCTCAACGTGGTTCTGAACAATGCCGTCCAAGGTTGCCCTGCGGTCCAAGAAGGATGGCGTCCTATCATCCTCCTCTTGCATGTAGTAGTTCTTGTGGACGATTTGCGCGTGGTGTCTTGCTGCGCCAGGCGCTGCGCGGTGAGAACGATCTCAAGGTGGACATTCTTCGGCACGATGATGGCCAGTCGCAGGGCCACCAATGCATCAAAGAGGTCGTCACCATAGTGGCTGTTGAGGGTGGCGGGCATCGCAGAGCCTGGGCACGTCAGTTGGAGGCGTACGTTAAAGTCGTCCGCGAGCTTCTTGACGATGGTGAACTTGTCGAGGAAACCGACGAGGACCTCGTCGAACAAGGAGATGAAGCTGTCGTCCAAGCGGCCCCTCGCCCTGGCGGCCTCAAGCAATACCTGGAGACGTTCCTTGGTGCCGGGCCGCAGGCCGGCGTGTAGACCATCTGGCACAGCCAACTGATGCTCACGGTCATCGCCTCCATGGGCCTAGCTTAGCTTCTAGTCAACTGATCTTGCGATTCGAGTGATCACTCTTGCCCTTGGTTAGCATGCACTACAAAAAAAAGACACATCCGTGACATTTTGGGCCGAACGAATTTTTTTGGGTCATAATATGACACTTCTATGACGATAATTGTGACAAAACCCGGTATCGTCATAGATGTGGTGGGATCCTACTTGTATGACAAAAAATCATGACAAAAAATGGGCTTTTCATCCTGGGCGGGCCGGAGACGTAGCTGCATGACATTCTTTGGACCGTCCATGACGGAAAAAACCATGGTAGAAGCGAGGGGGAGGAAAATTTCAGGGAGTTGCCGGTTACGGTGGGAGGTCGGGGGCCGAGCGATGCACGTTTCTCTTGTACACGTACGCGCGTGTTTGCGAGGCGTTGGCTCTAACTGAACCCGAGCGAGGCGTTGGGCTCTAACTGAACCCGAGCGATTGCACTGCATTCTACATGTTACTGAACCCGAGCGATCGATCGATGGCTGTTAACTGAACCCGATGGAGTGATTCCTTCGCTACTG
>NC_057807.1:434951316-434952093 GCF_018294505.1 Triticum aestivum | reverse complement strand
AGCACTCCAACACAAGTCCGTTTCGTCCGTTTTGCGGTACGCTACACCCCTCCCGATCAACAGGACCCCCGTTTCGATCGTAGGAGGTCCGTTTCCTCCGTTTTGCGGTACGCCACACCCCTCCCAATCAACAGGACCCCGTTCCGAACGTAGGAGGTCCGTTCCCTCCGTTGTGCGGTATGCTAGGCCTCGTTTCCATCGCCTGTTCGGTCCAAGCCCTCCCGATGAACACGACCATGCATTCTGTTCCGACCCAGCCGGTTGGCTCAGCCATGTACGTATGCGCGAGTAGGCGTTCGAGACCTTGCCGTATGTACGTACGTGGACATATTTTCTTTCTTGCACCCTCGCCGCTGTACGTACGTGTACATGCTACGTGCACGCCTCTACTACGACACGTGCGCGCCTCTACTATGACACATGCGCGCCTCTACATCGACCAGTATGTACGTACACGTTCGCGACCAGAATGACAATGCTACATACGCTTCGACCAGGTGGGTCCCGACTGTCAGGCACTTCCTTGCCTGCGAAGATGTAGCTGGTGGGTCCCAGCAGTCAGGGGGGCGAATCGTTTTTTTTGCCCGGACGCACTTCCTTGTGTGCGAAGATGTAGCTGGTGGGTCCCAGCAGTCAGGGGGGCGAATCGTTTTTTTTGCCCGGACGCACTTCCTTGCGTGCGAAGGTGCAGCTGGTGGGTTCCAACAGTCAGGGGGAAATGTTTTTTTCGCGAAATACAGTGGCCCGTCCGGTGGGTCCCCGCTGTCAAGTGGAGGA
>NC_057807.1:434931869-434951306 GCF_018294505.1 Triticum aestivum | reverse complement strand
CCAGCAGTCAGGGGGGCGAATCGTTTTTTTTGCCTGGACGCACTTCCTTGTGTGCGAAGATGTAGCTGGTGGGTCCCAGCAGTCAGGGGGGCGAATCGTTTTTTTTGCCCGGACGCACTTCCTTGCGTGCGAAGGTGCAGCTGGTGGGTTCCAACAGTCAGGGGGAAATGTTTTTTTCGCGAAATACAGTGGCCCGTCCGGTGGGTCCCCGCTGTCAAGTGGAGGAATAATTATTTTCCGCGTAATAAGGAGGCACTTCCTTGCTGCGGCCGTGGACCCAGTTGTCAGCCTCTCCACATACAGTCCACGTCCGATGGAAGTCGTTCCTTGACCACGTTGACAACGCCGCGCCGAGAGCACCAGGGCGGTAGACGACGGCAAGGCCTAGGAAGGGGACCACGAGGAGCCGGGGAAGACGCGGCAGTGGAAGCCTGCGCGGAGAGGAGTACGAGGGTTCACTGGTTCGGCTGCGGTGTGAGGCTGCCGTCGCCGCAGGGCCTGGCCAGCGGTGGGAATAGGAGGGGGGTGAGGCCTCTGCGGTAGCACATCCAATCACGGGAAGCAGGAGCATGCGACACGACCGGCGCTGCTTTGGGCGGCTGGAGCAAGAAGACCAGAGATTGAAGAAGCACTACGGCCGTTGGATGGACATCGTACGGTCACTGGAGCTAGAATCGTTTATATTGACTAAGTTGACAAAGCCCTCCGTCCCCGTCAACTTAGTAGGCCCACAAGTCAGCCTCCCACAAAGGTGGGTCCCAATTAGCAGGGGTATTCATTTTTTTGTGCGTAATAAGAAGGCACTTCCGGTGGGTCCGAGCTGACAGCAGGGGGAACATTTTTTTCGCGAAATACGGTGGCCCGTCGGGTGGGTCCTAGCAGTCAGGGGCAAATGTTTTTTTCACGAAATACTGGTGGCACATCCGGTGGGTCCCTACTATTAGGTGGAGGAATAATTATTTTCCGCGTAATAAGGAGGCACTTCCTTGCGGCTGCCGTGGACCCAGCTGTCAGCCTCTTCACGTACAGTATTCTTCCGATGGAATTCGGTCGTTAACCACATTGACCATGCTGTGCCGAGAGCACCACGGCGGTGGACGATGGTGAGGCCTAGGAAGGGGACGACGCGAAGCCGGGGAAGACGTGACAGTGGATGCCCATGCGGAGAGGAGTACGAGGGTTCACTGGTTCGGCTGCGCTGCCGTAGCCGCAGAATAACAGGGGGTGTGCGTGAGTGGAGTGGAGGGATGGCCTGGCCAGTGGTGGGAGTAGTATGGAGGCGGTGAGGCCTCCGCGGCAGCACAGCCGGCCACGGGAGGCAGGAGCAGGCGACACGACCGGCGCTGCTTTGGGCGGCTGGAGCAAGAAGACCAGAGGTTGAAGAAGCACTATGGCCGTTGGATGGACATCGTACGGTCAGTCAAGCTAGAATCGTGCATATTGACTAAGTTGACAAAGCCCTTCGTCCCCGTCAACATAGTGGGCCCCGTCAACTTAGTGGACATCGTATGGGGAGTATTCTTTTTTTGGGCGTAATAAGGAGGCACTTCCTTGCGTGCGAAAATATAGCTGGTGCGTCCGAGCTGTCAGCAGTGGTAACGTTTTTTCCGTGAAATACAGAGGCCCTTTCGGTGGGTCCCAGATGTCAGGTGGAGGAATCATTATTTTGCGCGTAATAAGGAGGCATTTCCTTGCGTGCGGCCGTGGACCCAACTGTCAGCCTCTCCACGTACAGTCCACTTCAGATGCATGTCGTTCGTTGACCACGTTGACCACGCCATGCCGAGAGCACCAGGGCGGTGGACGACGGCGAGGCCTAGGAAGGGAACGACATGGAGGTAGGGAAGACTCGACAATTGTTTCCCATGCGGAGGGGAATACGACTATACGAGGGTTTACTGGTTCGTCTGCCGTCGCCGGAGAATAACAGCAGGTGTGGGACTGTGGGTGAGTAGAGGGATGGCTAGGCCCGCGATGGGAGTATGGTGGGGCGGTGAGGCCTGCACGGCAGCACAGCTAGCCGCGTGGAGGAGGGAGCAGGCAGTCCCGCCGGCGCTTGTTTGAGCGGCTGCAACAGGAAGAGCAGAGATTGAAGAAGCACGACAACCGTTGATTGGACATCCAACAGTATGCAGGCCATCTGTGGAAAGCCTCAAATCTATGGAAAATAGCATACAACCCATCTGCCATTATTTCAAATAGTTTACAACCCATTTGCTAATTCTTACGGGTTTTTTTGGAGCCCATATTCTTTTTGTTAGCATTACAGCCATATTGTGGCCACGGTTAAAAAATTATACGAAATTTTGCATATGTCGGTGCGGTCTGAACTGTTTTTAATCCCAAAATTTTGAGTCACATTCAGACTGATTTTAAAAATAAATGTATATCAATATAAAATCCAATAAATTGTCCACGTATAAAAATCAATGTAATTTAAAATCTCAAAATGAAAAAAGATATTTGAAACTAATTGCCGGTTTGATGTGTTTTAAAAATGTACAGCTCATTTCTCATTGCTCATAGGCCATTTTCTCGGCCAGCCGAATGAAGCTCTCCTCGTCTTGAAAGATTTGCAGCCCAACAGGCCTGATAAAGTGACTTACTTGACAAATCACAAAAAAACTGAGCTAGCCATTTTCAGAAAGAAAAAAAACTACTAGGCTGGTTTGTGGTAAACATAAAAGAAAAGGCTGTCTAGACAGGCCAGAGTGTCCCGCACAGCCCAGTTGACACCCTGCTTCCGTCTCAAAAAAAAATTAGATAAATGCCACTCCAATTATGGCGATTCATAAAAATGCCACTGCAATGTCCAAACTTTGAAAAATGCCACTGCAATTTTTGCAAACTTTGAAAAACGCCACTCCGGACTTCGAAAAATGCCACTAGAAATGGCATGAAATGGCATTTTTCAAAGTTTGGAAATTGCAGTGGCATTTCTCGGAGGCATTTATCAAATTAACCCAAAACAAAGATAAATGGGCGAGCTGCTGGGTCCCTGGTGTTAGCCGCTCGTTGTGCAATTCTCTCGATTATTGACTACGTTGACAATGGCATGGGACCCAGATGTCAGAAATCCACTAGGAGGAGCCATTTTTTATTGGCTTGAAATAAGGAGGCACTTGCTTGCGTACCGCCATGACCTTGGCGGGTCCCTGCTGTCATCCTCTCCACGTAGAATCATCTCCTAATTGTGTACGCGTCAACTTGCTAGGCCCACAAGTCAGCCTCTAAACCCGTGGAGGACAAATACAATCCATTTAAAAAAATAACAGGCCATTCCGTACGTTCAAACGGAAAGTTCAACATTCAGAGAAAAGTAACAGGTCTGATCCACATATAGAGTACTGAACTTCCACGTTGACAACCATCATAGCCAAGTTAACTATCTACTCCCACTAGACAAGTACTAACTTACTCTTAGCTAACTAGACGATGCCGGCCGCCATCTGTGGTACACGCTAAACGCCGGCACCGGCGTCCTGCGCCTCGCCTCGGATTTGCCAGAGGTGCGATAGGGCGCATTGCTCTCGCGCGTTGGCCCTTTCCATGCCGGCGTGGTCCACCGAAGCTTCGGCTTCCAAGCGGGAAACCCACTTGACGAGCTGGTAGTAAAAATTGGCGTCGTGAACGCGTGCGTGCTCGACAGCCTCCAGGGCTATTTGCCGGGTGCCGGCCTCCACGTAGTCGGCCCAGTTGCGGGCGCTCTGCTCGCGACTCAGAGCGTCGGTGCGCTGCTGCTCAATGTCCCGCTGGTGGCGGAAATCAGCGATACGCTGCTCCTCCGCCAGGCGGTCGCGCTCCAACAACTCCTGCTCCTCCGCCATGCGGTCGCGCTCCAACAACTCCTCGATCTGCGCATTGCCATCTAAAGACAGATAGAATGCCTCCTCCCTCCGTCTGCCTTCCGGTGAAAAACCGAGCACTAGTTCCGGCGGTAGTCCTGGCCATGGGAAGCCCGGCCTGGCTGGCCCGGCCCTACCCGGCCCAAAAAAGCCCGACCCGGCCCGGCCCGACGGTGCCCCCAGGCTGGGCTCGGGCCTAGTCTTTGAGCCCGAAGACCGGGCCGAGTCGGGCCCAGGCCCGTCGTTTTTGCCATTTTCTGAAGGTCGGGCCGGGCTGGCCCGAAGCCCGACGGGCTTTTACGTGCTCGGGCCGGGCTCGGGCCCAAAAACACAGGCTCGATGGCCGGGCCGGGCCGGGCCCGGGCCTGAGTTTTTAATGTCGGGCTTGGCTAGGCCCGACCGGAAGCCCGGCCCGGCCCGAGGTTTGACCAGGTATATCCGGCGGTGACCGCCTCCGGCGTCGCCTACCGCGGACGGGCGGAGGCATGGCGAACGTGGCGAGCGACGTCGGGCCGGTGGGGGCTTATGAGGATATGGCGAGTTGGGTCATGGTGGCACCGGAGAAGGCCGGGAAACTATACTTATAGGGGGAAGGTAGCGCGACGGTCATCGGAATTCAATGCATAATGGCTTAGCGCGCTAGCTTGCCGTGGAAAACTAGGGAAACTGAAATTATGACTGTGCCGTCTCGTCCTGTCTAGGTCGCACGCCGACATGGCGGTCAAACAAGTGCACTCGAATCATCTCCCTCCTTGTCAATAATGATTCCACAGATTTAAAAAGCCCGCAACAATTAAAGCGTATCTTTCTTCGTATCAGTTAGCTGCCTTAATTACGGCTGGCTACATGCAAGTACTCAGAATCGCTCGTAGGCAGTACGCAAAGCAGCATGCAACGAGTCGCAGCCCAGGGCACGCATGCAGCCACTTAAATCGCTGGAATTAATTAGGCTTAAACTTCTGCATGCTGTTAATTATTGCCATGCCTTGGTCTTGTTGCTTTGCTCACGGGACTAATAAACCCGGACAGAGGGAGTACCTTGGTTGGGAGAGGTTTGAATTAAGCCCTGCAAACCAGAAAGGAGGTACTAGTATGTGTGTGATCCGCTATTTATTCGTGTAGGATCGAGTAGGTCGGTTCTTGAATTGAGCCCTGCAAACAGGAAAGGAGGTAGTACGTGCGTGATCCGCTATTTATCCGTGTAGGATCGATAGTGTAGCTTGTCAGTTTCTTCAGAGGTAGGCATTTTTATCCGTGTAGGATCGATAGTGTAGCTTGTCAGTTTCTTCAGAGGTAGGCATTTTTATTCAAAAAACTACCACTTCGCATCTTGCGTAGCAAATAAAACTGCCAGGAGCGCATTTGTAGTCTAGCTAGTGATCGATCAGTAACTTGTAAACACTAGGCAAACAGAAATAAGTAACGGTTAATGCATCTCAATGATTCACAGATCATATACAAATATGTAGCTCCAAAAGCAAAGACCAGCCACGTCGGATCTTGCGTCGCAACTAAAACTAACTAGTACGATTCCCATACATAAGATCAACATGTTAATGCGTCTCAATGATTCACAGATCATATGCAAATATGTAGCTCCAAAAGCAAATATCTAGAAAAAACATCTGTTCTTCCTACTAACATGGATGCTTCCATTAGCCAACATTCAGTACAGACTGAAAGACAAATTTGTTTGTGAAGTCTACAATTCCTCTTGCAAATGTAAGTGGTTGCACCAACATCTGGAACCATGAGAATGAACCACACATGATGGAGGAACATCCACTGCAATATGATTTGGTCTTCTCGATCACACCGCGAGACTATTTTTGGAATACAAACTTTAACTTAGGCAAAATGATGCCCATTGTATAATCAGACCAAAGCAATGAAGCACCAACTGTTGGCCAGTAAATAGTACAATACTAATTTTCTGCAGTCCATGAAGTGACTATCCAATCTTTGTGTCTATTTTCAAATGGCAGTGCATGCAGTGACTATACTATTCTCTTATGCAGTTCAACCAAAATTGCGGACACTTTGTTTGTTTGCCAAATAGCAACGGGCAGACATCTCTGTCTGCACAAATATCAAGCAGCTAGTAAACATATCAAGCAGCTAGCAAACCACTAGTATTACTATCTAATGATAGTACAAAAGGAGTAGCAAGATAGTAGAAAACCATGTACCTTCGTAATGAACAGCTCATAGTGCCACCAATTGGATATAAAGGTTTGGAAAAAAACATGCTCCTAATGTTGAACCAGTTGGACTTTTTGTGCAGCTCCACTAAAATCGAGCATCCCTGTTTGCATAGATATTGAAAGTGTGATTACTATAAAAGTGGCACTAGTTGAAGCATAGACTCACAAATATAAGCATTCCAATTTCTTAATGGGAAAAGGTAGCAAGACTGTTTCTAACAACCTGTTTGAAGGAATAAATAAAGCAACAGCGGCTGATGTCAGGAAGGCATACATAGTTTTTTCTGAAAAACTGAGCCATTCCTGACCTTTCCTCTACTTTTAAGCAAATTTTGTGCAGTTCTACTAAAATAAAATGCCATCACCGCCTTGACAATTTAGTGGCACTGTACAAAAGAAAAGGACTTAACATTACATCATGATGTCAGGTATGTAGTGGACAGGCATTAGAGACAAACATACAGACCTCCTCCGATAACATAATGAACATTAATTTTAACAAAGGTGTGACTAGCTTTACCGGGAAAATTTGAGTGAACTCTACACCGTTCGAATACTACAAATATACACTAATCCAGTGGCTAGTGCAATAGTAGAGTAGTTAGTTTATTACTGGGTAAAGTACAATGGTTTTACTGAACAGATTTCAATAAACTCTAGCACTGGAAGGTTTCTATAAGAATTAACAATACAAAATGTAAAGGTAACAAGTTTCAACATCGGTATACTAGTGGCATTAGACAAAATGTAAAGGTAACAATACATCCACAATCAACAGCTAACACTGAAATAATCCAGTGACATTAAATGACATTGCTTAAATTTATCGGTGGCATTAGTCTCAGAGCGGTATTAGTTAAATGTGGCTTCACTTTAGCAGTAGCATTGCTTGACTTGATTGCTGGCGTTATACTAACAGCAAAAAAAGTGGCAATAAGAGCATGGGAGGCCCATCCGGGCAGTGGGCGCACCAGTACGATGTACCTCCACGGACGCAGAGTGGTGAGGGAGGTATGGTTGCCCAGAGCAACAAATATCCAGGCAGCATATGTGGATTATGTCCCATTTTTGTTCTCTTTAGCCACCTTTTTCCTATGTGAGGACAACAAACCGATCGACCTGGTCATTCTCTATTGCGTTGTCATGCCTTTCTACCCTTCTTCAACCAAGAGACACGAGACTCGTTCCTTAGCTACTGATTTTCCCGTTTTCAACCTAGATGCGGGTTCGTTGCCTACTCTCTTGGATAGTATAGTCTCCCTTCCTTTCCTTATTCAACCTAGACATGGATTAGTCTGCATGAAGTAGGGTTTCCTTTAATAGTGCAAATTATGGTTTTCGTCTGCATGGCGAGCAGAGCAGAGGATAGCAAATTGGGAAGATGGTGGAGTGGAAAAAGATCCACATGCAACGACGTGCCAGATGGGGTAATAGAACAAGGGTATGGTTCGAAAAGAGGTAGCATACCTGAGGGTCGGCGGGAAATGGCTTCACTCGTGGTCTTCGTCCTTCGCACACACTACGGCAGCGAGCTTTGGGACGGAGGCCATCCAGCGCGGGTGCTAGGTCTGAGAGGACGGCCTTGTCGTCAGTGCGTGACCTCGCTCGCCGACGACAAGTGCGTCAATGCTGCACGTCCTTTTCTTCCCCGGTGGATCCGTGACCACCAGTGAGGAGGGAGAGAGGGGCCATCTTTTTTAGATCTGGAGAGAGGGTGGTAGTGTGAGAAGCAAGTGGGCAGCCCTTAGCAAGAAAGCGCTGAAGCTCCAGCCTATATATCTTTTTTATACTACTAGTACTAGAGGTGGAGTAGTGGTAGAGTAGTTTATATTTTCTCTACGTACAATACCAGTTAGTCGTGCTCCAAAACTGAACGGCACGCCATTAAAAAAAATAAAGGTCAATAACTAATGCGGCACCTCGGGCCAACGCGGCCAGATCGCATTTTGCACGAGAAATTACACACCATGTTTCGTTGACATGTGGTCCCGTTCCAACATATTAGTGAGACGACGGCGAGTAGTAGGAGTATTTCCGAACCGGCGTGTAGGCCGGGGCGCCCCTTCATGAACCGTGGCAAACTGGCAACCGTCCACCGACTCTTCGCCTTTCCCTCTCGATTTGGAACTGCTATCGCACACTCTTCCTCTCCCTCCTCCATTTTCCTTCAGCCCTTCACCCTTTCTTCTGCCATTGTTCGATCATCTTCTCCATGGAGGGAACAAGACGGAAACGGCCCCGTTATTCTTGCCCCGATCTGAAAGATGACATGGTGGAGGAACTCATTGATCGGTGCGACATTATCACCTCGGCTAGCATGACAGGTTCGTTCAAGCCCATTCTTGACTCAACTAATAACATCATTACAAGGAACCCAAGAGTCAAGGAGCAGTTTGATCTCCCCTATCTTCTTCACCGTGACCCTGATGACTGGCGCCGTCATGATGGAGGCCTCGCCCTGTGGAAGTTGATGCCGCTTGATAATGATACGTATGGTGTTAAGATGCCATTGCTTGAGGCCAAGGCTTGGGCAGGCGCAAATGGAGATTGGGTTGTTTACATTGGGTCCAACTGCGAGTGGGAACTTGTGAATGTGTACACTCGTGACCGGGTTCCACTTTCAAAAATCTCAGCAGACTGCCCAGAGGTTGAGCACACCGGTATTGTACGCACGTTCAAATACAATCATGGTGACTGTCTTCTACGGAAGATAGCAATTTCTCGAGTTCCCAACCGCTCTTGGAATTACAACAACTATGAAGTTGTTTCTATCTTCGACAAGCTTGTTGCCTTCCTTGCTGGTTTGACTCGATGGATATTGCTCAAAAATCAGTTTCTGTACACAGATGAGTACTGTGATGCAATTGAATACGAGGGCCTTGTGTTTGCTGCCACAACTCGTGGCACTGTTTTTGCATGGAATCGTTGTTTCGGTACGTTTGTATTCCACCGTAATTATAATTGTTTCATCCACATGCATGCGGGTTAGCAAGTTTCCCTTTACTAATTAACCTTCTTCTTGTGTTTCCAAGGTCCTGCGATGGGGGAGATGACGATGGTGATGATCATGAGCATGAGGACGAGCAGCGCCCATATACTATTTGGCGCCTGGCAACTAATTCCGATGGGTCACCTCTTCTCGTGTGTATACAACCCACTAATGATGTTACTGCTAAGGAAGCAGGTGTAGTCTCCCATGGTCGCACTCTCCGGACCTATTCCAACACCCGTTGCATGGTATTCGGGATGGATACTAGTGTGCTAGCGCCAACTCCTTCTCCCTGGTACAGAATTGATAGTCTGGGAGAAAACTCGCTCTTCCTTGGACAAAACTATCCAATGATGGTGAAAGGCGATCCAACTGCTGTTGACACAACGCTACTACCATTTATGAGAAGCAACTGTGTCTATACCTCGGACATTTGGGTGGTTCCCTACCGTGGTACTGATATAGTAGGCCGCTTCAGCCTGGATGATCAGTCCTGCGTTGGTCTCCAGATCGACAATGGATGGCCCGTCCTAGAGAATCACTTGTGGTTCAAAGCAAGTGTTTCCAACACTGAGGAATGGTTGAGTTGAAGTTCATTTCATTGCTTGTTATTTGTTGTGTGGTGAAAACTTTAGTATTTATAATGTATCCTCGTTGTCGATGTGGGTTGATGACCTGTTGTATGTAATAAAATGATATGCCTGTGATAAACTTACTAAATTTATGAATGGCTTTTGAGTCGCTTCTGTGAGTGAGTGGTGCGACGAGGCAAAAAATATTTTCCGAATACATAATTGTACGTGCATTGCAACAGGTTATCGGATGAGGCCAATCAACAATAGTAGTACACTATTTGTACTAGCTTCACATGCTTCACGCATTGTGCGGGTGTTTTTACTGTAGCCATATTGTACTACGTAACCAGCACCTCGAATCCTCGATACTAGTAGTACTATATAGTAGTAAGTAGTAGGAGTAGTAGCGTGATATGGGCCAGAACAAGCATTCACGTCCAGGAGTACGGCACAAGCCACCAACACGACTTCCATCTGACACCATATTTCTTGGAGTCCGTGCTAGAGCAATCTCTTCAACCTCATCGTTTCTCCAACTCAGCCATCGCGCGGCGGGCGAGGTGGGTGTTTGCCGGTAGTCGGTTTCCTTAACTGCGGTCCCACTTGTAAGGCCAACCGCAACGCACGACCCCAAACGGACCTCCATTTTGCACAAACTCCAACAATAATTTTGACTAGAAAAGCAAGACCAAAGAAAATAAGAACCACAATAATACATTTTACTACTCCTGTAAGTTGGATTAGTGCCTTCTCGATGCATTCATTGTTGATCTGCGGAGGCTCGATCTTGCATGCTTCTTTCTTCTTCGAGTGTAAAGAAGTAGACGTTGCTTCCTCGCATCTAATCTCATGTCTAGCCTCTATTCTAGTACTCCCTCCGGTCCGTTTTTCTCTGCGTCTAAGCAGCAACACGCATACCAAGTAGGAGTATCAACAAGTGCACTAATCTCATCTATAGCCTCTGTGCCAGCTAAAAGTGATAGAACATCTACTAAATTGCGCTCTATCAATATATGGATGTACTCTTCTTCCCAATACAAAAACTTGCATCCATTCTACTCCCTCCGTTGCACAATACATGCCTTCTATTTGTCAAAATATATATGTATCTAGACATGTTTTAGTATATAGGTACATCCATTTTTGGACAAATGGAAGTCAAGTATTTTGGAACGGAGGGAGTACACAATAAAATTTTTATGTTAGCACAACTAGTCTAATCCGAGAGCACAACCGAAGATTTGGTCGGGTTCTTCCTCCTTTTGCCGACACGTGGGACATTCAGCATCCAGGTCGTGTCATGAAAGAAAATAGAGTGGTAGTTGAAGCCACGAGATGTGCATCTTGGGTTAAACTGTAAATAGAATCTTACTACTCTTGAGTAACTCCAAAAGCGGCCACCGAAGATCTTTCTTGGATTTCTTTTTCATCACCAGCATGTCGAGGTGAAAGATGTGCAGGTTTAGTGGGTCCGCTTGCGTCTTCACTAACATATGGGACCACATGTGAGCAAACAGACGATGGGCTCCGCGCGTCCGCTGGATGGATGAGAAGAGAGATAGAGGAGGGCTGAGCACGGACTGCAGGAAATTTGTTCTACGTACCTCGATATAGGCTCGATATAGTGGGCTGGCATGGGCCATAACTAGCATTCACGTCTAGCAGTACGGCACACGCCACCAACACGAGTCCCATCCGACACCAATTTTCTTGGAGTCCATGCTACAGCCATCTCTTCTCCCTCCTGTTTTCTCAGCCATCGCGCGGTGGGCGGGGTGGGGGTTTGCCGATAGTCGGTTTGCTCAACTGCGGTCCCACTTGTAAGTGAAAATGCAACAATGCACGCATTCCCACTTGAGCGGCATGCCGGACCAACCGTGTGGGGGTGCGACGCGAACACGGCAGGCTTTTCCTTTTGAACTCGTAACTTGTAAAATTTGGATCTGCTCCATGGCGCGATCGATAGATAGAAAATAACGATTTTGCCTAGAGTATTGAGAAGTTTGGTTCTGGCGCCGTTCATGCATGGAGTACGTACGAAAATTATGAAGTTGATGTGAAAGGTAAGATAATTACTGTAGTATTATATACTACTACATCGATTTGACGGAAAGATAAAAATACATACGGATCCATCAACGACATCCTCACGCCCTAGTGCGCCGGGTCACCAACCGACGTGTGAGGAGCAGCGGCGTTGGCGGCGAGCTCAACGTGCTTCTGAACAGTGTCGTCCAAGGTTGCCCTGCGGTCCAAGAAGGCCAGCGTCCTATCGTCCTCCTCTTGCATGTAGTAGTCCTTGTGGATGATTTGCGCATAGACGTTGGTGATTATGTCGATGGTGTCTTGCTGCGCCAGGCGTTGCGTGGCGAGAGCGACCTCGAGGTGGACATTCTCCGGCGCGATGGCGGGAAGTCGCAGGGCCACCAGTGCGCCGAAGAGGTTGTCACCATAGTGGCCGTTGAGGGTGGCGGGCATCGCAGAGCCTGGGCACGTCGGCTGGAGGCTTACGTCAAAGTCGTCCGCGAGCTTCTTGATGACGGTGAACTTGTTGAGGAAACTGACGAGGACCTCGTCGAACAAGGAGATGAAGCTGTCGTCCAAGCGGCCCCTCGCCCTGGCGGCCTCAAGCAATACTACCTGGAGACGTTCCTTGTTGCCGGGCCACAGGCCGGCGTCGTGGACCATCTGGCACAGCCAGCTGATGCTCGCGCTCATCGCCTCCATGGGTCAACTGATCTTGCGATTCGAGTGATCACTCTTGCCCTTGGTTAGCGTGCGTAGGTGCGTAGGATTTCGTACTACTCCTCGGCCCTCTACTGCACCTGCCTTTGGCTGTATGATAGGTGGGCCAGTCACCCCCTGGGCCCACGTGTCATTCACCCAAAGGCAGTTGTCGTAAGTCAATGAAGCTGCGTCCCCCTCCGTGCCGGTGCAGTATAGTCATCTCACTGGACCTCTAGTTGGGGCCAAATGAGAGAAGTTTGATGTTTACTGGTTTATTGGTCCCCTTTGCATTTTGTGCCAAGTTTTGACCTTTGATTTAACTAATAAAATGTTAGTGCATGTAAACAAAAATGTTGTGTAAGTCACATTGCAAAAACCAAATAATCCCAAAACACTTAGGCACGGTGCATTAACTCCCTCCTTGTTTCTTATTTCGTGACATATCAACCAATGAGAGACGTGGGCCGTGCATGCTTTCAATGACTTCAGACTACCAAACATGACATGAAGTGTTTAGTTCATTGCATGTAATCCTATTAGTAGTTACAAAAAAACATTAAGTTCTCTCACCGATAGGAATAAAACACCATGTATTTATTTACAGAGGGAGTAGTATATTTTTTGTGACATGCATTACTACTAGATATTGCTAGTCAAATACTAAAATCCAGATGGACGTGGTAGTACTCCTAAATCCACACGGTGGTGCTACTAGTACTAGCACTGTACTACCCGTTGGTCAAATTATTACGTGCTGCTCCTCACAGTGAAGTGACAAGACCCTGCGCCGGAGATGACACCTGAGTATAGGCGCCGTGTTCGGCATACCATAGTCAGCCTCACCGTCTGCGGTTACTATCATCATGGCTGTAGAGCTAGCCTACTTACAACTAGCCCTGTTCGACATAATTTCCCGTGCGTAGATGCCCGTGCATTGCACGGAACACCAAGATTGGGGGTGGATGGCTCCGGCAGCGGCCATCGCGCCAGATTTTTCCACTGCCTTCTAGATGTGGTGGGGAGGAGATAAGGATGATTGTGAGAGACAAGGAGTTGTTTGTAAATAGGGAACACGTACGGGCATATTTTTGCAAAAATGGAGAAGCTTGGTTTGTATGCGTCAGATCTAGATCTGACGGCTATTGGTGAAAGATGGGAGGCACAACATCATCACCAACTCAGGACCTGTTTGATTCGCAGGATTTTGAAAACGTAGGAATAGGACACGGCAATATTACAAGTTTCAAACTGATATTACAAATGTTAGGAGTAATGCTACACCTAGGAAGAGGGAATTACTAGGAAGTTTATGTAAGAACTTTCGTTACTTTAGGTGGATGCAGCATTATCATACAAACTAAAATCCACCGCCCTGACAAGTTACTAACGGGCAAATAAGTTTTCGAGTCTCTGGCCACTTGATGTTTCAAAAACAAATTCAACTTCTGCGGAGACTTTGTCATTTAGGCTTAGACGCTTGCAGTGATCAACACGCCATTCATTGTTGCGCCAGAGAACGCCAAACCTCATTACCTTGAGCACACTTGCCTCCAGAACAAAGAACCTGGCCAATTTAATATCAGATGTGTTGCCTTGGCAGTCGATCAAATAAATTTCTGTAAGATGGAGATCAAGGCATTTGATGAGATTGTTATAGTGCAGCACATTTTTCACTTTCGGGTCTTTTTTTATCTGCAAAAGAAGAGAACATATTAGAGCAGCTAGCTGCATAAGATTGCCGTGTCATCAAGAGGTACCAATATCATTCGCTCATACGATAGGGTTGGCTGGCTAGTGATACTTTCTCTCTCTCTCTCTCTCTCTCTCTCTGTCTTTCTGTTTCCTCTCATTTAACTAGGAGCACGTGAAGAGCTTGGGCATTTGTTGCCTTCCACTATGTGGCCGATGCCATATTTCGCAAAAGTATGCCACATAATACGCATCGATGTCAACTCAAAAGATTTTGGCACCGCTCTCGCGATGTGAGAGAGTTGGCACCGCTGTGCACACAGACCCAAATGTATAAACAAATCAATCAAAGCAACTACACCAGCCTTTCACTCTCCCAAACAAGTGTTTTTTATTGCCTTAGTCCTCTCTCTCTCCCATGCAGTGTTTTTTCATTGCGTGAGTTAATTTGGCACCGGAGCAAAGTAGGTGATCCAGATTGGGGCACCAGGTGAGCAATGGAGGGGCATCGATGCCAAATGCATCACAAGTGAATTTGGCACATGTTTTGGCCTACATAGACCACTTTTGTACTCCCTCCGTCCCAAAATTCTTGTCTTAAATTTCTCTAAATACGGATGTATCTAGTTACATTTTATTGTTAGATACATCCGTATCTAAAGAAATGTAAGACAAGAATTTTGAGACAGAGGGAATACTACCTCATATTTAGTATAAAATTTTGACCATAGATTTACCTAAGAAAATGCCAATGCATGTCACTCAAAATTACACCATTTGAAATTATGTTCAAATATGAATCCAACGATATAGTTCTTAGTGACATGCATTAACATTTTGTCAGTTAAATCTATGGTCAAATTTTGATACTACAAAATTGGAAGAGTAAACCAGGACAGAGGTAGTACTTGCTCTTAGGGTAACCATAGAGTTACTGGAGTAGTCTAAGTTACTTTCCACTATGACTAGCCTAGGCTACTATAGTAGTAGTACTGCATAAAAATGATGCAGGTGATCACGTGAGAAAAAATACTAAAAACATTTCTTTCGGTGCAGTGCGTAGATGCAGTTTTGAACACTACACTTGTCATCGTAATTTGGGAAAATTACGAAAAAATTGAGCTACGTTGTGATTACCGTTTACTTATAGGAAAGAAGTTTCACCTCGATGAGTAGCTTCTCCGTGCACGGAAAGCATGTAAGGATTCCAACAACTTGATCCAGATTGGGGCCGATAGATTTTAGTGCTAAGATCTTCACTGTGTGCATGGACTGGGTCAAGCTTGTGGGAATCATTTTCTAGAAGACGGTCGTAAATACAACAAGGAGAAATTTAAAAATGTGAATTTCAAGAAGACGGAGAAGAAGATGAGTGCTGTACCTGAATGATTACGGATCCAATAGAGTCGGAGAATTTGGCAGACGAGTACACCAACGCTGTCAATTTCGGCGCGTCAATGACCCTGATTTTTGTTGGACCTTCTAGATCTGATACAAGCAATCTCTCAAGGAAAGGCGCATTCTCAATGACCATAACATGGAACTGCTGGAATGATCTCTTCCCAATTGATGTCTTGTTGCGGGGCTAGCAAGACAAATAAATCCATCAGAGATTCGTCGAGGCGATGTGGAGGCTAATGAACCCGTGGATCTGCTCAAGACGAAGGTACTCGAGCGCAGTATAGCTGCGGAGTAGGTGCTCCATAGCCTTCTTCGAGATGACAACATCGAAGAGGTCGAGATGCTTGAGTTGAGGGAGAAGAAGGGCGGGCACGACATTAATCTAGGGAAGATAGCAGGAGCTGAAGCTGGCGCGGTGCAGCATTGGCGTGAGGCGGAGCGCGGACGGCGGCAGAGAGCGACAACGTCCAGCTTCAAAGCTGAGCTCCTCGAGCTGATCTAGAGCGGGGGATAAGAACCACTCGTCGAACTTGGGTTGGACCTTGAAGTTGGTACTGAACATGCGGATGTCAAGGCGTCTGGCTGGCCCAGGGTGCGATGAAAGGATCTTGGAGACTGCGGCCATGCGTTTGCAATCCCCGTCGCAGAGGCAGCTATCGACGATGAGGTTGAGGGGGACGCGGCGCCAGAGGGGGCGCTACCGCCGGGAGAGCAGGGCGGTCCACACGGCAGATTTGGTGGGGAGGAGGCCGATGATGACGAGAAGCATGTCGTCGGGGAGGCTGCTGATGAAGTCCAGGCTCGCCGGATGCGGTTTTGGCTCGAGCCGCCTCCGCTTGTTGGCTGCCTCGCCGTCCATCTCAACCGGCGGCGACGTTGGTGTACACGTGTGCTGGTGTGTGTTGTGTGCTGGGTGTGCGCGAGTGCGTCCTTCTGTGCATGCCGCCGCGCAGTGGTGAATTGTGCGCGAGTGCGTGCTTCGCGTGCAAGAAGTTTGTCCTCAATGCGCCCTCAATTTACTAGCGTGCGGGGTGCTACCCCGAGTGGTTTCAACTTTGTTTACTTCACGGCGTTTAGATGGGCCTCTAGTTTACTTATTTTCACCCACTACCACATGGGCCAGCCCACCAAGATACAGAACACGAGCTGACAACGCAACATGTGGATTGGTTGACCGGTCAACTAAACAATATACGGAGCTATACGCTGACATAGTGAGCGTATAATCCGTCGGTATAGAGAGTTTGAGTGAGAGGGGAGGCCCGTGAGAGATAGTAGAGAGATAGAGAGAAAGAGCTACTCCCTCCGTTCGATAATGTAGTTACAACATTTTATTTAAGTCAAACTTTTGAAACTTTGACCAAGTTTATAAAGAAATTACTTATATCTACAATACCAAAGATAAATGATAGTATGAAGTAAGTACATATTGTGATGAATCTAATGATCGTTCCAGATGTAAATGTTTTTCTCCACATATACCTGGTCAAACTTTTCTGAGGTTTGACTTTTCAAAACATCCATATGCTTATGGATGTGACACAGTCCCTAGAGAGAGAGAGAGAGAGAGAGAGAGAGAGAGAGAGTGAAAAAAGTGTGTGTGCGTGTGTGAAAGAGACATGGACAACACACGATAAAAGTAGAGAAAAAGTGTGCATGTCTTATGCAAACATATATCACATGCATCTTCGACAACGGAGGCAAGGTGAGGAGATAGTGTGTGGTTGTTTGGGACAGAGAGAGGAAGACCCCTAGCACGTGGCCAAGAGGGGTCTGACAAACAAGGGAGAGAGGTCGAGAGAGACATACGAAGAAAATGCAGACATGGGGAGGAGAGAGTGTATGTTTGTCATAGAGAGATCCCCTGGAGATCGTGATGGGACTACATGGGTGGGAGATCAAGTGACAAGGTGTGTGCGCGATAGAAGATGCCCCGAGAGATATCGAGAGAGACGTATGGATGGAAGGAGACAATACGTGTGTTCCTGATGGCTAGTAAGAGATAATCATACATAGGAGGAGGGGGAGTGATTGCGCCTATGGCCCTGTTTGGATACTCTAACTCAGTTAGAGGTTAGAGTTAGATTCATACCCTAAACTAACCCTGAACTAACTCTAAGTAAAGAGGTGTTTGGATGGCAGGGTTAGATGGAGCGCGGATACGGCGAGGCACCTTCACGGGCGGTGCGAGAGGGAGGGAGGGAGAGGACGAGAGGCTTCGAGGAAGTGGGGAGGGATCTGCTGCGGGGAGAGTGAGAGAAAAAAAAGTGTTTATTAGTGGTCCCGAGAAGAACTAACCCAAATAAGCACCTCTTGGATGGGTTAGTTTTTTTGGATGGGTTAGATGCATCTAACCTAAACTAACCCTCCTGTTTGGATCTTTTTGGGTTAGATGACTCCAAACTAACCCAAACTAACTCTAACCCATGGATCCAAACATAGCCTATGATGGAGTGACGGATTATGGCACTTAGGGGGGGTGCGTGTCACATGGAGAGAGAACAAGGGCAGAGAGTGTTGGATGGGTCTATATGTATAGCGCGAGCGAGACATGTGTATGTGTGAACCAGGGAGGTATAAGGCCAGTTTGGCTTGCATCGTGAGCATATTTTGCGTGGCCTGGGGTTCTGGCTGGATTTCATGCACTCTTGTTTGGTTGCTACACTGTGAAAAAGAAAGCCCGCCTGGGCTAGGTTACCTTGCACTTTAATTAGCCTAGCTGAACTCCAGACACTGCAAATAGCCTGGCCCAAGTGACCGATTTCGAACACTTGGCCGTGCCTGGTCATGCGGCCACAAGGCTAACAGCAACATGGATGGATATTAGCATTAAATAATTGATGCATGTATTGATTGATGGGACGTTGATGCTTTGCCTGGCCCAGGCATGAACCAAACGCTTCAGCACCACACAAGCCGGGCCAGGCAGAAATATTTTACATCTCATGTCCACACCACGCAGTACCGGCCATCAAGGCATGAGGGTCAGGTCACGAACCAAACTGACAAATAAAGTTTTAGAGAGATTGAGGAGCCCCGATAAGGCTGAGTGGTGCGTCAGATAGCTGTGAGGGGGATAGAGATATTCCATCCGCTCGGTAATGCAGTGCATGTAAATTTTTTAGAAGTCAAACTTTGGAAACTTTGATCAGGTTTACGCAAATGTTATTTATATCTACAATACCAAAGATACATCATACAAAACTACATCTCATGGTGAATCTAATGGTATATGTTTGCCGTACTAGATGTAATTGTTTTTCTCCACGTACATGGTCAAACTTTGTGATGTTTGACTTTTCAATAAATCTATATGCTATGTACGGAGGAGAGTGCCTCAGTCGAGACAGATCAAGTGCGTGTGAAGGAGAATGAGTAAGTGTGCAAAAAGAGTATGTGTGTGAAAGAGAAAGTGACAACAAACGATAAATTAGAGAGAGAGAGAGTGTTTTTTTTGTTTCTTATGCGAACATATCACGCATGCATCTCCGAGATGGAAAAGCGAGGTGAGGACATACACGAAGATAGCTAGTGTGTGATTGTTTGCAACGGAGAGAGACACCCCTGTAGCACATGTCCAATAGAGGTCTGGCCAACAAGGAAAAAAGGTCGAGAGGGACACATGGATGGCATGGACGCATGGGGAGAGAGAGGGTGTGTTTGTGATAGAGAGATCCCCTCGAGATCGTGAGGGGACTATATGTGTGGGAGATCGAGGGAGTGCGTGCGTGATAGAAAGATGCCCCGATAGAAATCGAGATAGAACATGCACGTGTTTGTGATGGAGACTAAGATTAGCTAGTCATATACATATAGGGGGGACTGCGTGTGCCTACAATTGAGTGAGAGACCATCATACTTGGCTAGTTGGGCATGCGATTATGTGTGTTTAGCGTGTGAGATGGAGACAGAACGAGGGAGAGAGATAGAGTTTTAGATGGGCCTATCGAGTACGAGTGAGATATGCATGTGTATGTGTGACCCAGGTGGATGGAGAGTTTGAGAGA